>NC_064640.1:383602229-383902229 GCF_023864345.2 Schistocerca serialis cubense
CAGGATAATGCACGACCGCATGTTGCAGGACCTGTAGGGGCCTTTCTGGATATAGAAAATGTTCGACTCCTGCCCTGGCCAGCACATTCCCCAGATCTCTCACCAAATGAAAACGTCTGGTGAATCGTGGCCGAGCAACTGGCTCGTCACAATATGCCAGTCACTACTCTAGATGAACTGTAGTATCGTGTTGAAGCTGCATGAACACTGTACCTGTACACGCCATCCAAGCTCTGTTTGACTCAATGCCCAGGCGTATCAAGGCCGTTATTACGGCCAGAGGTTGTTGTTTTGGGTATTCATTTCTCAGGATCTATGCACCCAAATTGCGTGAAATTGTAATCACATGTGAGTTCTAGTATAATATATCTGTCCAATGAATACCCGTTTATCATCTGCATTTCTTTTTGGTGTAGCAATTTTAATGGCCAGTAGTGTAGTTACATCTTCTAGGAACGCACGCACTCGGTACTTTAATAGGAAACCATGCCGTGGGTTTGTCTTGTAGCGTACACCACTGGCGATGTGTTACTAGCAGATCTTTTTTTTTAACTTCTCTTTTTCTTTATCGATATCACCTGGTAAGAGTCCCAGACGGTCGAGCAATACTCAAATATCTGTCGAATGAGGATTTTGTAAGGTAGCTCCTTCGTAGCTGGACCACTCTTCCTGAGGCGTTTTCAAATGAATATCACTCTGTCATATGCCTTCCCTTCGGTTAGTTACTTGTGGCCGTTACACTTTAATTCGGTCCGTATGTACTCTTCCAAATAAATGGGCTCGCATCCAGCGGTTGTTCGGCAGTGCTGCAGTCATACAATAACGGGCCTTTCCGCCTGTTTAAGCCGAATACCTTACCTGTGTCTATGCTGAAGATCAGCTGCCAGTTCGGGACCAAGAACAGATCGCCCACAAGTCCTCCTGCATTTCGGTATATTTTTCTAGTGTTACGACTTACATATATGCAACAGCATTGTGGGCGAACAGCCTCAAGGTGCATCCGACGTTATCCACCAGGTCGGATACGTGTGATGTCGTTAATGATGGATCTGACGAGTTCCATAACAAGTAAATGGCACCCCTGTTACAAATTAGCTTTCAGTAAATTAAGGATTAGGGAAGGTGGATCGCGAACAGCAACTCACATTTGACCAACATTCCAAACATGCTCTACTGGGATGACGTCGAACTGGCTACCCAGTAGGCTGACTAGACTATTTTTATCAATACCCAATGATGAGACTAGGCTTATGCTGCTTTGCCACAGAAATAACCATCTATTGCATCATTACGGGGGTGTACACAGTCACCAAGAATGGCAGACCTTGGCATTTACTACCTCACATGGAGTGACACATAAATCCTTTTCACAGAAAGATAGTTCCTCGCTCAAAGACATCCCACTCCCAGACGTGTTACGGTTTCTTGCTCTGCAGTCCCATCTAGCGTCCGCCCCTGGTATCTGAGTGGTCAGCGCGACAGAATTTCATACCTAACGGCCCGGGTTCGATTCCCGGCTGGGTCGGAGAATTTCTTCGCTCAGAGACTGGGTGTTGTGTTGTCCTTATCATCATCATTTCATCCCCATCGACACGCAAGTCGCCAAAGTGGCGTCAACTCGATAGACTTGCACCAGGCGAACGGTCTACCCGACGGGAAGCCCTAGCCACACGGCATTTCCATTTCCAGTCCCGTCTAGCTCTTTGCAGATTAACGACCGAGGTGGCGCAGTGATCAAGGATTCGACAGGAGATAAAGGAGGAGACTTTAAACTATTGTACGTTCCTAGTACAGTAAATATACATTTCACTTACTTGCATTTCTCGTAAAATGATCGTCATTCGAAAACCAGAGAAGCGGGAACCCATAAGGAGGCTTATTGGTATTCGTTCTTCCCGTGGACTGATTGCAAATGGAAGAGCACCCGAAATATTCTGCGACACTCAGTATAAGGTGGATAGCGGAGTATAAATGGGTATGTAGAACTACGTGGTGAAACTAATGTCTTTAATTATTTTTATCATTTAAACACTGACCTACGGAATTTTCCCTGACAAAGACACCTCCGACTTAACCTATTCATTTATTGCCAACAATATACAAGCCCAACGCAATCTGACTGCTGTACAGTGACAACATGACTTCCAATACTTAACACAAAAGAATGGCCCTGTGCTGCAAGAAATCCTAACAGTAATAAAATTCCAATAAATATGAAATTAAAGAAATATGAAAGTACCTCCAGCTCTGTTAATTGCCTAAATTCATTTCAATTACGAATCCCATTTTTTTAAGTCAATTACCTCAAAGAAAATCTTCATAACACGAACTACAGCAATTACAGCAAGCAGCAACTACAGTCAACTAAATAAAAACAGTCTAACTACTATAGACTAACTGCTAGGAGGCATATGGCTAGCAAAAGAAAGATTTTGTTGAAGAGAAAACAATGTATTTAGAAAATTTTACCTTACGCATGTGACACCCAGTTCCAAAAATTATATAGTTGTCAATAATTCCACTGCCCAGACATTATCAACAACATCTATCCTCATACAGTTCCTTCTGTCTCACTTTTCAATGCATGTCCTACCGACACAGAGTCTCCACTAAGAATATCATGTCCATACACTTCCCTAACCACGAGCAGCGCGCTGTCAGCGATATTAACACAGTCTATAGCACTGCCAACATACAACCAGGCTACTTACAGTGGAAATACAATGCCTGATAATAAAAATGAAGCACCCAGAAATTCATGAGTCGAGAGGGTATATGATGTTATTTCAGTTATTGCAAAATCGTGTAAAATTTACAAAGAACGGCGGTATGCACCTTTATCTGAACCACCAGCCCCCTGCCCTAGCCCAGATGCATGCAGTGATTGGATTGGTACACGTGTCAGGAAGCCATTGCATCGTCTTTTGAGGGAAACAATCCAATAACTATCGGAACTAATCCTTGATACACCGGATGATAGCAGTGGGATAGAGTTGAAGTCCAACATGTTGCTGCATATGTCCTATTGGGGACAGATCTGGGGATCTTGTGTACCATTCTGCCGTATAACGAAATTATCATCTCTGAAAACATTTAGGTTTCAAAATCACCACTGAAATGATTTTAACACTAAGTCTTCCATAAAAGTGTTAACTACTATGGGCGAAAGAGGGGTGCTCATAGTGACACCGTCAGTTTGCTCAAAATATACACCGAAGCACCAAAGAAACTGCTATGGGCATGCATAATCAAATATAGAGATATGTAAACAGGCATAATACGGCGCTGCGGTCGGCAACCCCCATATAACACACATAGTGTCTTGCGCAGTTATGTCGGTTACTGCTGCTACAATGGCAGGTTATCAAGATTTACGTGAGTTTGAAAGTGGAGTTATAGTAGGCACACGAGCGGTGGGACACATCATCTGCGAGGTAGCGATGAAATAGGGATATTCCCGTACCACCAATTCACGACCGTAACGTGAATATCAGGAATCCGGTAAAACATCAAACCACCAACATCGCTGTGACTGGAAAAATATCCTGTAAGAATGGGACCAACGACGACTGAAGAGAATGGTCCAACGTGACAGAAGTGCAAGCCTTTCGCAAATTGCTGCAAGATTTCAGTGTTGGGCCATCAACAAATGTCAGCGTGCTAACCATCCAAAGAAACATCATCGATATGGGCTTTCGCAGCCGACTTGGACAACTCCAGCTGGACAATGCGACAACCGACAGGTACAGAATAACTACAGAGTGGTCCCAGGAACACTCTTCTGAGTTTAAAAACTTCCGCTGGCCACCAAACTCCCCAGACATGAACATTATTAAGTATATCTGCTATGCTTTGCAACGTGCTGTTCAGAAATGATCTCCACCCCATGGTAGTGTTACGGATTTATGGACAGCCTTGCAGGACTCATGGTGTTAATTCCCTCCAGTACTAATTCAGACGTTGGTCAGGTTCATGCCATGTCGTGTTGTGGCACTTTTGCGTGCTCGCGGGGGCCCTAAACGATATTAGTCAGGTGTACTAGTTTCTTTGACTCTTCAGCGTACTGTTAACAAATGGTTCAAATGGCTCTGAGCACTATGGGACTTAACTTCTGAGGTCATCAGTCCCCTAGAACTTAGAACTAGTTAAACGTAACTAACCTAAGGACATCACACACATCCATGCCCGAGGCAGGATTCGAATCTGCGACCGTAGCGGTCGCGCGTAGTGTTAACACAACAGATGCCCTGCTCATAAATATTTAGCATAAATACATACTTTAAAGCGCTTATTTCCAAACTAGTGAGTGGACAGCGCTTGTCCTATCCACAGATTTCCAACAAAATCTCCTGACTTTAAGCCACCACACTGTATCCTCTGGGTTCATGTAAAACTCGGTCTACGGAGTAGGTTCCAACTACTTTGAAGCATATGAGAGAACTCGTTACTGCTGCGTGTAAAGCGGTAACTCGAGACATGTTGACAACAGTGAGTTGCTGAGTTATACAGCGTGGACGGAGTTTCGAATGCTCAGATAGTGTTATTGGGCGCTATCGGTATGGGCAAAGCACGACCAAATTTTTTAGCTTGACTCGCTATGATATCATAGGCGTTGGTCATGCACCGTCGCTTTGAATCTCATACAGTTACTACAGAGTTGACCGTTAAGTCTTTAGGTAAATAGAGTCGGCCAATAACGTATTTAAATGAGTAAAATGACTGAATAAATCTCATAGGAATAATGATGTTGACAAAACCTTAGCTTTGTAGTTTGAACCAAATAAATATTTATTTGAATAATTTTCACACACGTGTGAGTGGTAGCCTTACATAAATTGCAGATTCCTGTAAAAATATTTACAAACAATAACTGATGTATGTAATGCGAGCGGAGCATCATATAGAGAAACACTTACAAGAACATTTGATCTAACTACAAATTAGTTCACGACAGTCAACAGTAGACACTCGAAGTCAAAAATATACAGTTTACCAATATCAATCGTGACGTAAACTAAAGTTGATTATCAACTGTGAAAACAAATAAAAAGTCCGTCACAAACAGAAACAAATATCAACTGCAGCAGACAATTACAGTTTGCATCCACCTCAAATCCCATAAACAATGTTAAAGTTCTTAAAGTAGTACAAAATCAATCACAGGAAACACAGTCAAATGAGATAAGTCTTATGAAAAGCTATAGCATGCATGAGAGCGTGCAGAAAAGTAACGCCTCGGTATTTTGTATCCTGTTCTCCATGTGAGTAGAGGCATTACATGTCATGCACATTACGTGGTCGTCTTTCCTGCTTCGCTGATGCAAGTTGCAACCCTCTGCCGCTAAAAACTTGGGGTTGTGTAACGTAACTACGTCGATGCGTCGAAAATAACGTGCTGTAACTGAGTTTCTAACCGCAGGAAACTTCACCCACACATGGAGTATCCTCCCCTTCAGGATGACAATGTCAGAGCACACTCGAGCGCGGCGACATCTGCAACAATCCGACGCCATGGGTGTGTGTGTTGTCCATAGGGTAAGTTAGATTAAGTAGTGTGTAGGCTTAGGCACCGATGACCTCAGCAGTTTGGTCTCATAAGACCTTACCACAAATTTCCAATTTCCGACGCCTTGGGTTTACTGTCATCGATCATCTTCGTTACAGTCCCTACTTGGTTCTATCCGATTTTCATATGTTTCCAAAACTTAAAGACCCCCTTCGAGGACTCCATTTTGATAGTGACGAATAGGTGCAGGCAGAGATGAGGTTGTGGCTCCCTCAACAAATTAAATCATTCTGCAGTGATGGTATCTACAAACTGGTTTCTTGTGGGGGGAAACGTGTTTGTCGCCAGGATGACCTTGTTGAGAAATAAATATTTAGATATGCAGGATAAAGATATAGAATATTAACAGAGTTTGTTTTATGTAAAAAATAATCTGAAAGCATTACTTTTCAGTGCGCCCTCCTAGCTCAGGCTCATAAAATTATTCCACGTCTAACGGAAAGTTGAAGTATGCAACTCACTTGGCTGCTAGGCCACGCAGATCACTTGACAAACTCATCAGCACTGACTAGCAAATGACAACCAAAAGATCATCTGCACCTTACTGATCGCCCTTGAATATTTTCTATGACGCCACTCATTACTGAATACATTTGAGGCACTTCTATAATGACGATAATTCATATCCAAATCTAATTTTACGCAGATTTTAAACGGTTATTAACGGGTGAGTAGTTAACTGGAATTTGATTTTCAAACAGAAATTGGCGGACGTTAGTGAATGTGGAACTCTACAGTCTACTGCAGGTTCCGTTGCCACAAAACTTTGCTGGCTCGACACCAAATTTAATTAAAATTGGGGATATTTAATATAAGAACTTAATTAATCACTAAATTATTAAGCATTAGAATCGTGTAACAGATCCAGGCGAATATATGGAATGTGCATATGGGAACAATTAAAGTACCCATGATTGGAAGCACAGAATTTAGGTAATGTACATAGGATTGGGTGTTTTTAATGTAGCACTTTATCACTGAATGGTAACGAACACGAAGTACAAAGCTAAATCACTAATGACTGGATGCGAAGCACGAAATACAAGTTAAATAATATAAAAACGAATCTAACAGAGACGTTTCAATGTATGATATTACAATACTGCTAAAACGTTTTCAGTAATTTTGTGGCCTCTAATTAAAATAGCGGCTGGCCTCAGTGGCCGAGCGGTTCTAGGCGCTTCAGTCTGGAACCACGCGACCGCTACGGTCGGAGGTTTGAATCCTGCCTCGGGCATGGGGTGATGTCCTTAAGGTAGTTAGGTTTAAGTAGTTCTAAGTTCTAGGGGACTGATAACCTCAGATGGTAAGTCCCATAGAGCTGAGAGCCATCTGAACATTAAAATAGCAACACAGTATTAAACGTGTCATTACTAAAATTCGTTAATCATGCCCACATCTGACTTTTACAATGTGACAATGTTTACGTAAGATTGTAAATACATATAGCCAATTTGAAGAACGAGTGTCCGTCTACGTTTTAGAAGAATGTGTTTCATTTTCAGCCTTTGTTCCTCACAATTCACACTTACGTGGCTATTTTATACAATTTTACTAACGGCCATTTACATAATTGACCCATCAAAGCATATCATAGAGTAAATTATGAATACTCAGTTAAGGATCATCAGGCAAAGATCTAGGAAACCAAGACTGTCTTCGTGTTTCATGCAACTGTGGAGGATTTATAATATGGGGACATCTGCATATACACTTTTAATATCGTCGTCTGTAATTCTCTACACTCGCACCTTATTTGAAAAGTAGCTTCTTGTCGTGTTAAAAGATGCCGCCAGCTTGAATTTGGCGCTTAATATGATCAGATTGCTCCAGTATCTCAGTTTTCATTAATTTCATAGTGTGTCATAAGTAAAACCGTTGTAAGATTTCAACTATTTATTCGAGACTTATCCTTAAAGCTGCAATGGGTTCGTGCCGTCGCTGCGGTTTTTCTGGTGTACTTAGTTTTACGGTATCATGTTTGTAGGGTCTGCAATATAGTTTCGTTGAAAATATAACATTCATCCGTCATTTCCTCCACCTTAGTTGTCCCTGAGTCTTCTCCATCCTGTGGCGAAGCACGAGCCTGTCTGCATTCCTCGCCCGGTCGGCTAACCGCCGCGAGATGCCAAAGCTCCCACCACAGTCTCTCCCTCCGAGAGGTCACAAAGCGACGTAACCTAAAAGCTCCTCACTTGAATATTCTCTTTAAAAAAATTACCAACGGAAATGTGATGGCATATAACAGTATCTTCCACGCTTCTGTTTCACAAATTTGGATTTCTGTTAGTAATGTATCACTTGATGTACAACACTTTACCAGAGCCCAAATGTCAAAGAATACTACATAAATGTAAAGAAAAGTATGTCATTTGACTGCCATACATAGTCATAAATTTTATGTGAACAGTGTAATAATTATGTCACTAAGAAACATTTCATTACGAGCATCAGTTATCTTTATGGCTATCTTATCACTTGTTGAACATTGTAGGAGACAAAAATGGAAATTACTGATCTTTTAAAGCCGACTGCGTGACGTACAGTGACATAAAATTGCGTTTGGTTCCAAAAAGTTTAGATATTTCAATACGTCAACGTTATGGAATGACATCATCTCTCAACCCTGTGGCGCGAGTTTTCGTAAACATTGAAACGACGGCAACAACGACACAAAATTCCTTGTCCTGAATGCATTCTTACTCAGTAATTTCTTGTTAGACATACAAATCAGTTATTCCACTAACACAGATGCGTACTATGGGGCAAGAAAATACCATAGTTCGATAGAAAAAGGCCACTGAATTTATCTCGGTGATCAATTAAGTTGCAAAAACGAGACGACCTTCGTTCGTTATCCATCATAGGTGTCGGTGGAAACGTAACCACATATAGTAGTAACAATAAATGAAACAGCGTCAGGCTGCAGATAAAGTGTTATAAATTTTATTGCGTGTTCGATTTCGTGGCTTCATGCTTCACTCTATGATGCGCTTCCATACATATAAAACAAAAAATGTAATTTCTTTCGAAGTTATGACCTAACCAGTCTACTTGTCTTAAAGTTACGTTGGAGATCAGTACTAAATCCTAATGCACTGAGGCACAAAAGTCATGGGACACCTCCTAATATCGTGTCGTAACTCATTTTGTCCTGCGTAATGCAGCATCTCGACGTGGCACGCCCTCGACAAGTCGTTGGAAGTCACCTGCAGAAATACCTAGCCACGGTGCATCTATAACCTTCAGTAACTGCGAAAGTGTTGCCGGTGCAGGATGTAGAGCACGAACTAACGTCTTGAAAAATATGTTGGATGGGACCCACGTCCGGCTATTCGGGTGGCCAAATCATTCGCTCTAACTGTCCAGACTGTTCTTCTGGGCTGTTGGGCTGTGGTGGTGGAGGAGACCAGACAGCGAGGTCATCGGTCTCATCGGAGTAGGGAAGGACGGGGAAGGAATTCGGCCGTGCCCTTTCAAAGGAACCATCCCGTCATTTGCCTGGAGCGATTTAGGGAAATCACAGAAAACCTAAATCAGGACGGCCGGACGCTAGATTGAACCATCGTCCTCCCGAATACGAGTCCACTGTGCTACTCACTGCGCTACCAGCTCGGTCGACTGTTCTTCAAACCAATCCCAAACAAATGTAGCCCGGTGACACGACGTCGTTGTTTGAGAACATGATGGCTCTGAATGACTGCAGACGGTCCCCAAGTAGTGGAACATAACCGTTTCGAGACAATAATTGGTTCAGTTGGACTAGAAGCCCCAAGACATTCCTTGTAAACTTGCTGGCAACTTCGTTCCATACTTTCGTGGGGTCTGCGCCACACTCGAAGCCTGCCATCAGCTCTTATATAATCGGTACTCAGGTGACCAGACCACGGTTTTGTCGTCTAGGATCCAACCGATATGGTCACGATCCCAACAGAAGAGCTGCAGGCGATGTCACGCTGTTATCAAGAGCACTCGCGTCAGTCGTCTGCTGCCATACCCCACTTACGCCACATTTCGCCGCACTTTCATAACGGATATGTTAGTAGAAAGTCCCACATTGATTCCTGTAGTTATTTCAAGCAGTGTTTCTTGTCTGTTAACATTGACGACTATAGGCAATCACCACTGCTCTCGGTCATTAAGTGAAGGCCGTCGGCCACTGCGTTGTCCGTGGTGAGAGGTAACTCCTGAAATTTGGTATCCTCAACACACTCTTGACGTTGTGGATCTCGGAATATGGAATTCCCTAACGATTTCCGAAATGAAATGTCCCATGCGTCTAGCTCCAACTACAATTCCGCGTTCAAAGTCTGTTCATTCCTGTCGTGTAGCCCTAATGACGTCGGAAACCTTTTCACATGAATCACTTCAGTACGAATGACAGCTCCGCTAATGTACTCCCGCTTTATACCTTGGGCACGGGATACTACCGGCCACTGTATACTTGCGTATCGCTATCCCATGACTTATTGTCACCTCAATGTAAGTAGGAAATACAATTAGTCGTAGTAAATCCCAGTTATAGTGCAGTAACGTTTCTTGTCACTAGCGTAGATTGTTTCCTAATTGTGCCACTCATTTACAACTTACTTGCTGTAGTTGGCTCACTGTGCAGTTATCAAGGAGGTATAAGGAAAAAGGATAATCCGTTTTAATTTATTCATACTCGCAGTTTCTCTAAAACATTTGTTCTTCGAAATTGAGTCAACAGATGTAGACAAGTCTGGAGGAGAAGGCAGTGAATGAACAGCCCGGACGACCTGTTAACAGAGGGAACGAGCAGTCACAGAGAATGAGGCTAAAGAACGATATTTCCTAAGGGCAGCGAAGCTGAAATCCATTCACACTTTATGATCTCAATTAAGCGCCAAAATTTAATGCTAAGGAGTAATCCAACGGCGAATGATTGGACGGAATAAGCTACTGTGAATTAAGTTTACCTTTCTGGCAGAGAAATCAGCTTTACGAAAACCTGCTCACGAGCGGCTGAATGAAGAAACAACGCGTATAATAAAAGAGTTACAGTGTTTAATATAAATCAAACGGCATTTGTTTCAGTTATTTTAGATCAGATCCGTAAAAGAGAAATCAGTTATATGAGATGTAACACGAAGGAATAATATGGAAGAAGGAACTGCAACAAAGCAGGTGAAATAGAGAGAAAAGTATTCACACCTGATAACATTTAGAGGGAAGTCTGGCTATCTGAGAACTTTCTTTATCATAATCTAATCGCATCAGAAAATTTTTTCTGCAATGACGATAATGACGTACTGCTTTACCATATTAAGTGCGTCGGAATTACTTCAGTCCTCACCCGTAATGTACCACAACTTGAGACAGCCAACATTTGAAGCAGCTGTAAAAATTAGTCTTTGCTTAGTCGGAGGCCCCAAGGTAGAACCGAGACCCTGTCAAGTTCTACACATACATGACGAATTAGGTCTACTGTTGATCATAATTCACCCCATAACCTCTTGGGCCGGGTTATATTCCCCGTGACTAGAAAGTAATACCTGCAAAATAGTTCCACTTCGTAATTGGGTGATCAGAGGATGATCTGGAGTCATTTCCCCCAATCTCTAGTGTTCTATTCTTGGCAGGAGGTCTGGAACTAGGTACGCTTTGGTGATGCGAGTTGTTAAGTTACTTGAGTGATAAAAAGCGGTTCTAAGGTCTGTGAAGCTTACAACGGCTGGGAGAGTTATGTGCTGACTACATGATCTCTCCCACATCCTAATATCGCATTCGAATTGTGACATTGGCAGAGGGAGAGACTGCGGCCGGTCAGCAGCGAATGGCCCGTCACAGATGGTACGTGTCACACTTATCTACACTCCTGGAAATTGAAATAAGAACACCGTGAATTCATTGTCCCAGGAAGGGGAAACTTTATTGACACATTCCTGGGGTCAGATACATCACATGATCACACTGACAGAACCACAGGCACATAGACACAGGCAACAGAGCATGCACAATGTCGGCACTAGTACAGTGTATATCCACCTTTCGCAGCAATGCAGGCTGCTATTCTCCCATGGAGACGATCGTAGAGATGCTGGATGTAGTCCTGTGGAACGGCTTGCCATGCCATTTCCACCTGGCGCCTCAGTTGGACCAGCGTTCGACTGGACGTGCAGACCGCGTGAGACGACGCTTCATCCAGTCCCAAACATGCTCAATGGGGGACAGATCCGGAGCTCTTGCTGGCCAGGGTAGTTGACTTACACCTTCTAGAGCACGTTGGGTGGCACGGGATAAATGCGGACGTGCATTGTCCTGTTGGAACAGCAAGTTCCCTTGCCGGTCTAGGAATGGTAGAACGATGGGTTCGATGACGGTTTGAATGTACCGTGCACTATTCAGTGTCCCCTCGACGATCACCAGTGGTGTACGGCCAGTGTAGGAGATCGCTCCCCACACCATGATGCCGGGTGTTGGCCCTGTGTGCTTCGGTCGTATGCAGTCCTGATTGTGGCGCTCACCTGCACGGCGCCAAACACGCATATGACCATCATTAGCACCAAGGCAGAAGCGACTCTCATCGCTGAAGACGACACGTCTCCATTCGTCCCTCCATTCATGCCTGTCGCGACACCACTGGAGGCGGGCTGCACGATGTTGGGGCGTGAGCGGAAGACGGCCTAACGGTGTGCGGGACCGTAGCCCAGCTTCATGGAGACGGTTGCGAAAGGTCCTCGCCGATACCCCAGGAGCAACAGTGTCCCTAATTTGCTGGGAAGTGGCGGTGCGGTCCCCTACGGCACTGCGTAGGATCCTACGGTCTTGGTGTGCATCCGTGCGTCGCTGCGGCCCGGTCCCAGGCCGACGGGCACGTGCACCTTCCGCCGACCACTGGCGACAACATCGATGTACTGTGGAGACCTCACGCCCCACGTGTTGAGCAATTCGGCGGTTCGTCCACCCGGCCTCCCGCATGCCCACTATACGCCCTCGCTCAAAGTCCGTCAACTGCACATACGGTTCACGTCCACGCTGTCGCGGCATGCTACCAGTGTTAAAGACTGCGATGGAGCTCCGTATGCCACGGCAAACTGGCTGACACTGACGGCGGCGGTGCACAAATGCTGCGCAGCTAGCGCCATTCGACGGCCAACACCGCGGTTCCTGGTGTGTCCGCTGTGCCGTGCGTGTGATCATTGCTTGTACAGCCCTCTCGCAGTGTCAGGAGCAAGTATGGTGGGTCTGACACACCGGTGTCAATGTGTTCTTTCTTCCATTTCCAGGAGTGTACAAAGTAGGAAGTAGAACTGGTGTACAGGTATACCACCCTATACCATATCTATTTGTAGAAAAATTCTGTAACATAATTTGAGCTCATGTGATCAGCCTGGAACAAAATGAACTTCCAGGGGAAATCAGCATGGGCTCCGGAAATAGATACGATTCTCTCTGCCATGCGTAGAGAAAGCCAATTTGACTGGTTGATTCAGACGTTTGTAAACGTTTTCTTCAGGTACTGAAGTGTCGCCATCTAAGGAAACTACGTTCCTGTGGGATACAAGCCAAACTTGTGTCGAGATCGAAGATTGCCTAACCGTTAGGACACAGCATTTTATCCAGAATTGAGAGTCACCTACCGAGTCTGAAGTTATATGAGGTGGACTTAAACGGAGTTTAGCAAGTCCATTAAAGTTCACATTATACATTAATGACTTTTCTTATACAGTTAATTATCAGATGATATTATAACAGACGAGGTAATTTTGTCGAGTAAATGTTGCAGTAATATCCAAATATCCAGTTAGATTCGACAGAATATCATCCTGTCCAAAGTCTGGATGCTATCTCTTATTGCAAGGAAATGCCAAGGTGAAAAGTCATCGTGGGGATAGTCATGTTATACACATATATACTGCATAGAGATTTCAAATACAATGACCACATAGGCTCAGTTTGAGGTAATGTAAACCGCTGGATACGATTCATTGGTAGGATACTGGGGACCACAGTTTTTCTATACATGTAACTGTATACAACATGTAACTGTATGTAACACCCACACGACGCTGATCAAGTGTGTGAGACTCATATCACAGCTTATACAAAGTTTATATGCAGCTCATACAAAGAATAGCGATGCGAATTGTCACAGGCTTGTTTCAGTGGCGAGAGTGTGTAACAGAAATGATGAACTATCTTATCTGGCAGACGTTCGAATGACATATCGCATATCTGCCGAGACAATGCCTTGAAAACGTCAAGAATCGTCTTTCGGGTGATAAACTACAAGATGTTCTTCAGACCCCTATGCACATAATCTGTACAAATTGTGGTCGATAAATTTCACAAATATCAGCTCACTCAGGGTCTTAAAAACTGTCATTCTTTCCACGCTTCATCCATTAAAAGAATGGTAAGGAACCTCAGCATTTGGTACAAAAAAATCATCTGAAACATATTCCTCTACGTTTCGTAAAACATAGATGTAAATGTAGAAAGAAATAACAACTATCACTTTAAATATATGAGTGTTCACGTGATAGCCTGAGTCAAGACGTTTTGCTGCAGCTTATTGTTTCAAAGGTCCTTCCACTAGTGTAACGTTCGCTGGAGCTCACTTTCCGCGATGGTGCTCAGTTCTCTTATCGCGGCCTCTGCATTCTTCTTCGTCTTTTCTAAATGAGGTCCTCAGAAGTTCGTTAAAGTTTGAGAAACAGGAGACAATCTGCAAGTTTAGTCCGGAGCCCGGGCAGGGGGGGGGGGAAGGGTTAGGGGGGGGTATGTTTGAGTAGGTCACTTCGGATGCCGGATACTTTGTTATTTTATTGTGGGTGGAGGGAGATGTGCTGCATTGTCGAAATGAAGTATTAAGTTTTGACTTCGTGCAGATTATTCATCAGAAGAGGTGATACATCCCTCTTTTTAAACTCTTAGATCATTACTTGTGTTGGAAATTATAATATACGGTGTGAAACACGAAGGTATGAACCCACCCGCACAGCCGAGCTCGTTAACGGGCTGCTTCCAATGCGAGCGTGACCCGCATGGAAATCGCCTCACCGATTAATGACGAGGGCTGATGAGCAGGCCAGCCTGGATGTGGTTTTCCGGCTGTTTCCCACGTTGTTGTTGTGGTCTTCAGTCCAGAGCCTGGTTTGATGTAGCTCTCCATGCTACTCTGTCCTGTGCAAGTTTCTTAATCTCCCAGTACCTACCGTGAACCGTGAATTTACTTTCAAAACCTTTTCTTAAGAATTTACTTTATTTACTAGCGATTCATCAAGAACATTAACACATTTAATCACACTCTGTGAGCGTGGAAGTAGTTGCCAAAGGTTGACTGATGAAAGAATTAAAATTTTTTTTTTAAATAAATGGAAATTGCAATCCTAAAAGAACATTTTTGGGAACAGATTAAAATTATAATCAGAAAGCTCCCTGTAAATATCAAGTTACAATTTATTCAGAAGCAGAAATAACCATTTCTTTTCTTGATAGTATGAGCTTTCGGGCTGGGAACCTTGCCGTTCCCTTTTAACACGGCCGTAGTCACGACCGCTCACAACCACCTCTGAAAGACTACACTGTTGCAAATCTGCAACACACCAGATTACTTTAAACTAAAAATTTTAACAACTCAGACAAACACACAAACTATGCACCCCGTAAGAGGGATGGAAATGGTACAAAACACTCACATTAAAAATTATTTGCCACCGAAGGTGTAACTTGTTTTTAAAGGAACTCTTACCGTGGAAGGGTGGCAACTTTATATACTAAAATGACCATTTAAATAAAATCCATGCAATGCAGTTTTACATAAAATGTACCAACATGCTCTACATTACACATATACCACCTCCCAAGATGATAGGCAAGATAAAAACTTACTTCAGGAAATCGGCCTTTACACCTTAAGCAATAAATTCGTTAACACCGAACCCGACAAACATGACAGAGGCAGCTATTAACGTAGGCAGACAGACAGAGAGACCGACACTAACTGCCTAACAAATTCGGAGGAGAGACAGACGAGCAAGCTGGGTACGAGAGACTGTCCAAGAAAAGAAGTAGATTTTAACAAATAAATGAAACAACGTATCTCCAGCCACTTAATTTCTAATAAACTGCGATTTCTGGCGAAGACCTGGCGCAGCACCCCCAAAACGCTCTCCCGAACCGTCCGCTGCCAGCCGCTTCAACGGATGCAGGAAGGCGCGCCGATCTGCCGTCTCACGGCGTCGCAGCTCGCTCCGGCCAGCCCAATGTCGTGGTTTGACTCCTGTTGCTCTCGTGCCGACCGCGAAGCCACTACCCCTTTCTACACAGGGCGGCCCACTGGACTCAAGTGGGGACCTCACATGCGCCAACGTTCAAGGAGGGCCAGTCATCTTGTGTCTCAGTGCGCGACCGACCAACCTACCGATCCAACCGCCAATGACCGTTGCCCAAGCAACTCGAGCAGACTGGCGGCCTAACGCGCAGACTCATTCAGGAACACAGCCCCAACTGGGCGACCACCAGCAACTGGTGACGCGAGACTGACCCAGCCTCACTCGGACTGATTGACTGACTTCTTGCCGAGCTCACAGCGCCCATTAAATGCACGTGAACGGGCAACTTTTCCCCTTTCCCACCAGAGGGAGACACCAAAGCTGCGATTGCCACAGCGGCGCCACCGCCAGAAACGGAAGACGACTGCTTTACACTACGCGCTGCGCCGCGCGGGATTAGCCGAGCGGTCCTGGGCGCTGCAGTCATGGACTGTGCAGCTAGTCCCGGTGGAGTTTCGAGTCCTCCCTCGGCCATGGGTGTGCGTGGGTGTGGGTGTGTTTGTCCTTCGGATAATTTAGGGTAAGTAGTGTGTAAGCTTAGGGACTGATGACCTTAGCAGTTAAGTCACCATAAAAAAATTAAAAAAAAAGAAAACTACGCGCTGCGGCGCGCTCTTCAAAACAGCAAATTGTACCACGGCTCATACTGCAACCTGCATCCTTCTGAATCTGTTTAGTGTGTTCATCTCTTGGTCTCCCTCTACGAGTTTTACCCTCCACGCTGCCCACAAATACTAAATTGGTGACCCCTTGATGCCTCAGAATATGCTCTACCAACCGATCTCTTCTTCCAGTCAAGTTGTGCCACAAATTTCTCTTCTCTGTGTTTCCCACATCCTCATAGATAAGTACTGGGCTGGTACCCACCTCCAGTCCCGGATTCACATTTCGCAAACATATAGAAAACGTTCTCATTGCTCAACATGATATTTAGTCTAGATGCAGACAGATTGGCTGCACAAATTCGTCGTGGAGGGCTGGTCACGTCAGGACAGTCATATGGTAGCCTATTGTCTCTGACACTGCCAAAACCATTAGACAATGTCGACCCCTTAGAGGAACGGGAAGAGGCAAGGAATGAGAACAAGAACGGAAAGGGAGGACCAAACTATCGGGGCATCACCACACCAAACAGATAACGATAAGTTTTATGTTCACAGTGATGCAAAAATGCTCTAAATTCTTGTTATAACTTAGTTTGTACAACACTTCAAAGTATATTAATCATGGGAAACACACAGTACAGAAATAATCGAGCAAAGAAAATGGAACTTTCTCTTACACAAAATGTTTAAAATGCTGTCTCGATTATGGTTGATTGCCAGTTGGTTTTTAAATGACAGATTGTGACTGATACATAGGAAGAGGCACACTATTCTCCTGATTTCCACGTTCCCTTTCCCTAGACCCCATGTACTGTTATACATGAAGCATTCCAAAACACTTGTTTATAGACTGCCAATGGTTCAAATGGCTCTGAGCACTATGGGACTCAACTGCTGTGGTCATAAGTCCCCTAGAACTTAGAACTACTTAAACCTAACTAACCTAAGGACATCACACACATCCATGCCCGAGGCAGGATTCGAACCTGCGACCGTAGCGGTCGTGCGGTTCCAGACTGTAGCGCCTTTAACCGCTCGGCCACTCCGGCCGGCTGACTGCCAATGCATTTGCTGTACTCCAGAGATACATCAGTACAATAAAAGCAATGGTGACAGTGGGTGGATGAATACATCATCCTTAATACAGGACATTTTGAATGCTGTACATTACAACGACTGTTAGTGGTATGCCAATATGTCCTGCTTCTCTGAGTTCCCCATTATGTATGTACTATGGAGCGTTGTTGAATATGAACTCCGACAAGGCACTAAATCTGTTGGGACCAACGTTCATACAGCAAATATTTTCTTCCATGTGTGAGTGATGAGTACAGAAAATTTGGTCAAATGCTTTTGTTTCATTCTGCATAATAGTGACAGAGGCCAATCAGAAGAAAATACATTCACCATTTCCCTCTTCTCGCGATGGACTAAATCGTCATTTTATGTAACAGTACGTAATTTTCGTCTCGTAATGTGAGGAGCGTTTCATCCATGAGGCAGAAAAAAGTCGATGTATTAACTGTTACCAGACCTATAGAATGAATATCAACACTACACTAACTAACAGTCAATATAATAAGCAACAAAATTGAAAGTTCACTTTCTCTTGCTTGTAACATGCTAAATCTGACGGGTGTCGACAGGGTTGCCTATCCTGAGATTGTGTTGAAATGGGAGAATAGGTGTTACTTTACAGGGACATTATTTCAAGTGTCCAACAAAGGTGGACAGATGGCACTGAAGGTGTTATCAAACTGGGAGATCTTAAAGGGACAGTTTGCCATCTTATTCCCGAGTGTGTAAATGTTGCAGTCCCCTTACACACGCCACAGAAGGGAGTGAAAAAGGAGAGATGAAAAAAATATAAACACCCTTTTATGCTTTGGATTGTATCGACATTTTGTTGAGTGGTTTTGAACGTGCTCTGTATACCAGAGTAAAAACTGCAGTCACGCTGCTCTTGAAAGGGGTGAGATAACGTTCAGTGGGGTTGTAGCTCTGCGATAAGCTTAGAGAAGGACTGAATCGTTCACTGGGTGTCAGCAGTGTACAAGGATGTCACGAATGTCGTCCTGTGTCGCAGTTCACTGCAAACTGTCGTTTTACGCCACGAAATTTGTGAAAATGTCGTTCCAAAGGAAGAGGGGACTTTCATTTACGCCATTTGTGACACCTCCTGATGCTTTTTTGTGTCGATTCCGGGCAGCGGTGAGTCCGAAATGTTTTCCTGGGCCACTTATAAGGAAATCCATGATTTCAACGCTGTGCGTCGCATTTATGACCTCTGTAGCACAGGCATTAGGAGAAGGTCTGTTACATGGGTTACGTAAGGTGTGACGACCTTACCATGATATGTCACGACAACGATGCTAATGCGACATTATTAACCCATCTTACGCCGTACATGAACGTCTGCACTCTGGCCACTTCCGTTGCACGTGTCGACACCTTGCTTGAAGCATCACCAAGCCTGAATGTGACATCCCAAGGCGCCATAGTTTTGCACCATTACAGAAAGAGTTTGGAGGTATCTTAGAGCCAGATAACAAATTTCTGTATCGATCTGGTAGAAAATGACATAGTTTCAAAACAGTGATCCTCATATTTCGTTAAGCAGCTATTTTTGAGAATAGAGGCACCAAACAAGGTGGCTGGTACCATGGTGCAACATCAGCTTTAAATATCAAGACACTACTCTACAATAAAAGGGAATATAGTTCATTTACTTCTTTACTCAACGGCAAAACGAAGAGTGGGCCATGGAGGGTAATTCATAACAAGAAAATGTAACCCCCCCCCATTCCCATCCCGTCGCCCCATCCATGTGTGATCGGTGGAATAAAAAGAGTCGGCACCTGTACAACTTATCCCAAATTGATCTACTTGTGCCATTACGCCAGACGTCACTTGGATGAATTGGTATATGTGTTCACTAGTATTACAATGTCTCCCGCTGCAGTTTGTTGAACGATTCCGTAACGCTCTCACACTGACCAGCCAGACCCATAATAAATCGCTCAGTTCTTCTTCGGATGTTTTCTATCTCCTCCATACACCCAGCTCTGCAAATACGGACACAAATGGAAAATGTTGACTTTTGAACATGTTGATGGATTATAACGAACTATTATTCCAGTATTTCCATGCCAGTCGGTTATTCTGATCAAAAGTTCACCCTTCTGCAAACTTATTTTCAGTATAGAAAAGAGACAGCCCTATAGATGAATAATGGTGTGAGTAAATGATAGCTATTAAGTATGTCAGATGCTAACGGAACGTGTGAGATGAGGATCGCAATATAACACGCGCAGATGACGTGTACACACAGTTTATCTCACATTTTTTGTATTTTAAGGTAGGCATGATGGGCATTGAGGAGTCATACTGACAAATTGCACAGAAAGGTCGCTGTAGTGAAATGATTGCAGACCAAGTGGTGACTATATGAACTCAGGACAATAGTGAGAAGAAGGGTAGACACGTGTCTTTGGAGGAGGACTGTATGTACTGCAAGAAAATCGTACGAGTATTCGACTGGCTCTAGCATAAATGTGGATGACGACAGCTGAAATCCTGACTGAGGTTACCTGAAGAATGCCATCGAGAAACATCGGAATACATTACTGGAAGATAGCTGTAGATATCGAGTTTCCACTCTTCGTTTACGGCCCACATTATGCCACTGACAAGAGATGATGTAGAGCCAGAGCCTATACGGTGTGCAGCAAAGAGTCTCACTTCCATCTGTGGCAGTCAGATAGAAACCTACGTGCCCTCAGACGAGCAAGTGGATGACAGAAGACACAGGCCTGTCCAACTTCTGGAAATGTAGGATGCAGCGCTACTGGTTGTGACAACAGGACTGCTAGGGTAATCGCGCAAGAGAAGCTGAATGCTCGCAAGCATTAGGCAAGAGTGATAAACTCTGTTGTCGACCCTTCATAATGACGCTACCAGCTGGCATATTCCGCTGGATAATGCAAGATCCTACACTTCAGTTCAGACTAAAATCTCTTTGAAGAATGTACGAATGTATAAGTTTCCTTCTTGGTCTCCAAATTCTCCACTAAAAGAGCAGATCTGAAATGCAATGGGAAGACGTATACTTTCATTCAACTCACAACAGGCAATCTTTTTGAACTGACTCCGCATATTAATCAGGCATGGTTAGAAATTCCCCAAGATGACATGTCGAGGTTGTTTGCTTTCATACCATAAGAAATATGAGCTCATTTGTGTGATTGAGCGTCACATTTCATTCTGATTTTGATGATGAATGTCAGCTGTGAATGGAATGAAAGCTTCATTATTTGACACTCCACATAGTTCGATAAAAGTTGGACTAGTGCATCATGGTGACACTTCCCAATTCTCACAGAATATTACACGTGGAACACATTTTTCTGCTTCTTTCTTATAGCGGTTATCCCTTCTAGTACGGGACCCGCTTTCTCAGGATTTGGCAGATTTTATTTTATTATTCTCCGTGTGACCCATCTGCCCATCCTGACACCAAAAGTCGTCACGGTAACCTATTTGAGGGGAATCGTGTGCGCCATCTGTGTGAGACTCATTTAAAATATGTACCGTGTGGTATCGTATTCTGTCTCTGTATCGTAATCTCTGATACGAAATTTGATGATCAACCCAGCATTTGCCTAAACGAACGCCAGCAATCGAACATTTTCTGTATCCAGAAAGGCCCGTACAGGACCTGCAACATGCGGTCGTGCATTATCCTGCTGAAATGTAGGGTTTCGCAGGGATCGAATGAAGGGTAGAGCCACGGGTCGTAACACATCTGAAATGTAACGTCCACTCTTCAAAGTGCCGTCAATGGGAACAAGAGGTGATCGAGACGTGTAAACAATGGCACCCAATACCATCACGCCGGGTGATACGCCAGTATGGCGATGACGAATACACGCCTCCAATGTGCGTTCACCGCGATGTCGCCAAACACGGATGCGACCATCGTGATGCTGTAAACAGAACCTGCATTCATCTGAAAAAATGACGTTTTGCCATTCGTGCACCCAGGTTCATCGTTGAGTATACCATCGCAAGCGCTCCTGTCTGTGATGCAGCGTCAAGGGTATCGGCAGCCATGGTATCCGAGCTGATAGTCCATGCTGCTGCAAACGTCGTCGAAATGTTCGTGCAGATGGTTGTTGTCTTACAAACGTCCCCATCTGTTGACTCAGGGATCGAGACGTGGCTGCACGATCCGTTGCAGCCATGCGGATAACATGCCTGTCATCACGACAGCTAGTGATACGAGGTCGTTGGGATCCCGCACGGTGTTCCGTATTTCCCTCCTGAACCCACCGATTCCATATTCTGCCAACAGTCATTGGATCTCGACCAACGCGAGCAGCAATGTCGCGATACGATAAACCGCAATCGCGATAGGCTACAATCCGACCTTTATCAAAGTCGGAAACATGATGGTACGCTTTTCTCCTCCTTACACGAGGCATCACAACAACGTTTCACCAGGCAATGTCGGTCAACTGCTGTATGTGTATGAGAAATCGGTTGGAAACTTTCCTCATGTCAGCACGTTGTAGGTGTCGCCACCGGCGCCAACCTTGTGTGAATGCTCCGAGAAGCTAATCATTTGCATATCACAGCATCTTCTTCCTGTCGGTTAAATTTCGCGTCTTTAGCACGTCATCTTCGTGGTGTAACAATTTTAATGGCCAGTAGTGTATGTAGTTATCTCACAGTCTACAACAAATAAGGTTATGGTGGTATGATACACCTATGGAATAATTTCTGGCTTAGATTGCATTGTGTCACCAGACACAAAAATTTAAACCAGTTTAAGTGAAAACATGCTGAGGTATCCGTACTATCGAGTAGTCAGCTTTGTAATAAACTTGATTCACAATTATGCGAAACACGATTCCTTTGGGTTCTCCCAGTAAATAGTCGTTCAAACGTAAATCGCTTGTGAGATACTTGACAACTGTGATTTCTTCTGTTTACTTATAACTGGTTGTAAAGTGGAATTATGCGGGATATTTGTCTCATTTTAAGCGCTTTACATTAAATTTATATATGTTTAGGTCAGCTGTCACTCTTCTCATCAACTTCTAATCGTATTCACGTCTTCCTGCAATTAATAAGAATTTTCAAACGGTATGATACAGCAGCATCGCCTTCGATCAGCTTCATAGACATTAAATTATTGTCTGACAGATACTCAAACGATGTATAGGTATCGCTCAACGGAATCGAAATGTGATGCACGATTTCTCATGTTAACCAATATTTATGGATGTATAGCTACTTTTCAGTAGCTCACAAACTACAAGTTGGTTGAACATAAAACTAACTGCTTTTTGCATCAAATGATCACACTATAAAGACTTCATGAAGTTGCTTCTCATGAACGAAGCATAATTGTAATAACATGCACAAATACTTCAGCTGTGGACCTAGTGAAAGTGTGTCGTAGTTTTGGAAACATGGTACTTTCTCTTGGCTTAGCTTGTAGCACTAGTTGTGGAATACTTTTCCTTGTATGTATCCAGAGCTTATTGTCAACACTAGCCAGCAAGTCTACTGCTTGGCTAATTGTTCTGACACCGACAGATGGCTGGCTGTGCTAGCCGTAGTTATTTCCTGACGTCGTTCCTATATCTAAACGAGAAATTTTGATGTTCATTCATTATTGAACCACTGGACAAACAAAAAATTTGGAAAAACTTTGGTCTGCTGCCTATTTCTACAATCTACACATGACGTTTCGGTATGTATCGTAATCACCATGTATCAGCTACCTGAGTCTACAGCATACTGTTACAAGTGAAGAAGGTATATACACTCCTGGAAATGGAAAAAAGAACACATTGACACCGGTGTGTCAGACCCACCATACTTGCTCCGGACACTGCGAGAGGGCTGTACAAGCAATGATCACACGCACGGCACAGCGGACACACCAGGAACCGCGGTGTTGGCCGTCGAATGGCGCTAGCTCCGCAGCATTTGTGCACCGCCGCCGTCAGTGTCAGCCAGTTTGCCATGGCATACGGAGCTCCATCGCAGTCTTTAACACTGGTAGCATGCCGCGACAGCGTGGACGTGAACCGTATGTGCAGTTGACGGACGTTGAGCGAGGGCGTATAGTGGGCATGCGGGAGGCCGGGTGGACGTACCGCCGAATTGCTCAACACGTGGGTCGTGAGGTCTCCACAGCGCATCGATGTTGTCGCCAGTGGTCGGCGGAAGGTGCACGTGCCCGTCGACCTGGGACCGGACCGCAGCGACGCACGGATGCACGCCAAGACCGTAGGATCCTACGCAGTGCCGTAGGGGACCGCACCGCCACTTCCCAGCAAATTAGGGACACTGTTGCTCCTGGGGTATCGGCGAGGACCATTCGCAACCGTCTCCATGAAGCTGGGCTACGGTCCCGCACACCGTTAGGCCGTCTTCCGCTCACGCCCCAACATCGTGCAGCCCGCCTCCAGTGGTGTCGCGACAGGCGTGAATGGAGGGACGAATGGAGACGTGTCGTCTTCAGCGATGAGAGTCGCTTCTGCCTTGGTGCCAATGATGGTCGTATGCGTGTTTGGCGCCGTGCAGGTGAGCGCCACAATCAGGACTGCATACGACCGAAGCACACAGGGCCAACACCCGGCATCATGGTGTGGGGAGCGATCTCCTACACTGGCCGTACACCACTGGTGATCGTCGAGGGGACACTGAATAGTGCACGGTACATCCAAACCGTCATCGAACCCATCGTTCTACCATTCCCAGACCGGCAAGGGAACTTGTTGTTCCAACAGGACAATGCACGTCCGCATGTATCCCGTGCCACCCAACGTGCTCTAGAAGGTGTAAGTCAACTACCCTGGCCAGCAAGATCTCCGGATCTGTCCCCCATTGAGCATGTTTGGGACTGGATGAAGCGTCGTCTCACGCGGTCTGCACGTCCAGCACGAACGCTGGTCCAACTGAGGCGCCAGGTGGAAATGGCATGGCAAGCCGTTCCACAGGACTACATCCAGCATCTCTACGATCGTCTCCATGGGAGAATAGCAGCCTGCATTGCTGCGAAAGGTGGATATACACTGTACTAGTGCCGACATTGTGCATGCTCTGTTGCCTGTGTCTATGTGCCTGTGGTTCTGTCAGTGTGATCATGTGATGTATCTGACCCCAGGAATGTGTCAATAAAGTTTCCCCTTCCTGGGACAATGAATTCACGGTGTTCTTATTTCAATTTCCAGGAGTGTAGATCTAGACTTTGTTCTTTTAACTGATTTCACATTTAACCGAAGTTTTTTTTAATTTTGTGTACTCAAAGGTAATACCTAGCTTTTAAATTCATTGAGAGCTAGTCTTATGCCTATTTTGCTTCAAAAGGATGTTGTTTATCATTAAGTATTTTATTTTGTCTACCCTGCAGCTCTGTTTCTACACAAGCTTTCTAGTCGTTCGAGGTCTACGATTGTAAACCTCGAGGCTATATGTCATGTATGTTTATGCAGTATGCATTTCTCCTGCTTAATGAATATTCAAGACATCTGTAATCACTAGGAATATGTGCAAAGAAGAATATAGAAAATTACTAGTTCAAATGGGTCTGAGCACTCAACTTCTGAGGTCATCAGTCCCCTAGAACTTGGAACTACTTAAACCTAACTAACCTAAGGACATCACACACATCCATGCCCGAGGCAGTATTCGAACCTGCGACCAAATTACTGGTATGTCATTATTGTTTAAATCAATGTTAAGAAATCATCGTTGTCATAGATTTCTAATTCATGTTCCTCCCTTTCGGTTTGAAGTATCTCAAAGTCGTACGAGACTTAAAATAACCGTTGCTTAGTAGTTATTCCATTTTTGTGTCGTGGTAACTTTTTCTGGCGATGAATTTAAATTCGTCAATGAGAAGTAGAGATACTTGAATTAAACCCAGTTTGTGTCTACATGATTGCAAGGCACATTACCTATCGAAATATTTCTTGCACATGTCTAGTGATACGAACCTTATCTATACAGGTCATACAGGGTGGTCCACTGATCGTGACCGGACCAAATATGTCACGAAATAAGCGTCAAACGAAGAAACTACAAAGACCGAAACTTGTCTAGCTTGAAGGGGGAGCCGTCCGGAATGGCCGAGCGGTTCTAGGCGCTACAATCTGGAACCGCGTGACCACTACGGTCGCAGGTTCGAATCCTGCCTCAGGCATGGATGTGTGTGATGTCCTTAGTTAGGTTTAAGTAGTTCTAAGTTCTAGGGTACTGATGACCTCAGCAGTTAAGTCCCATAGTGCTCACAGCCATTTGAACCATTTTTTGAAGGGGGAAACTTGATGCCGCAATGGTTGGCCCGCTAGATGGCGCTGCCATAGGTCAAACGGATATCAACCGCGTTTTTTAAAATAGGAAACCCCATTTTTATTACATATTCGTGTAGTAAGTAAAGAAATATGAATATTTTAGTTGGCCCACTCTCTTCGCTCTGTGATAGATGGTGCTGTAATAGTCACAAACATGTGTCTCACAATTTTAGACGAACAGTTGGTAACAGGTAGGTTTTTTAAATTAAAATACAGAACGTAGGTACGTTTCAACATTTTATTTCGGTTGTTCCTATATGATACATGTACCTTTGTGAACTTATCATTTCTGAGAATGCATGCTGCTACAGCGTGATTACCTGTAAATACCACATTAATGCAATAAATGCTCAAAATGATGTCCGTCAACCTCAATGCAATACGTGTAACGACATTCCTCTCAACAGCGAGTAGTTCGCCTTCCGCAATGTTCGCACATGCATTGACAATGCGCTGACGCATGTTGTCAGGCGTTGTCGGTGGATCACGATAGCAAATATTCTTCAACTTTTCCCACAGAAAGAAATCCGGGGACGTCAGATCTGGTAAACGTGCGGGCCATGGTATGGTGCTTCGACGACCAATCCACCTGTCATGAAATATGCTATTAAATACCGCTTCAACCGCACGTGAGCTATGTGCCGGACATCCATCATGTTGGAAGTACATCGCCATTCTGTCATGCAGTGAAATATCTTGTAGTAACATCGGTAGAACATTACGTAGGAAATCAGCATACATTGCACCATTTAGATTGCCATCGATAAAATGGGGGCCAATTACCCTTCCTCCCATAATGCTGCACCATACACTAACCGGCCAAGATCGCTAATGTTCCACATGTTGCAGCCATCGTGGATTTTCCGTTGCCCAATAGCGCATATTATGCCGGTTTACGTTACCGCTGTTGGTGAATGACACTTCGTCGCTAAATAGAACGCGTGCAAAAAATCTGTCATCGTCCCGTAATTTCTCTTGTGCCCAGTGGCAGAACTGCACACGACGTTCAGAGTCGTCGCCATGCAATTCCTGGTGCATAGAAATATGGTACGGGTGCAATCGATGTTGATGTAGCATTATCAACACCGACGTTTTTGATATTCCCGATTATCGCGCAATTTGTCTGCTACTAATGAGCGCATTAGCGGCGACAGCAGCTAAAATACCTACTTGGGCATCCTCATTTGTTGCAGGTCGTGGTTGACATTTCACATGTGGCCGAACACTTCATGTTTCCTTAAATAAAGTAACTATCCGGCGAACGGTCCGGACTCTAGGATGATGTCGTCCAGGATACCGAGCAGCATACATAGCACACGCCCGTTGGGCATTTTGATCACAATAGCCATACATCAACACGATATCGACCTTTTCCACAATTGGTAAAAGGTCCATTTTAACACGGGTAATGTATCACGAAGCAAATACCGTTCGCACTGGAGGAATGTTACGTGATACCACGCAATTATAAGTTTATGAGTATTACAGCGCCATCTATCACAAAGCGAAAAAAGTGGTCTAACTAAAAAATTCATATTTCTTTACGTACTACACGAATACGTAATAAAAAATGGGGGTTCCTATTTTAAAAAACGCGGTTGATATCCGTTTGACGTATGGCTGCGCCATCTAGCGGGCCAACCATAGCGCCATCTGGTTTCCCCCTTCAAGCTGGATGAGTTTCGTTCTTCGTAGTTTTTTCGTTTGATGCTTATTTCTTGAGATATTTTGCCCACTCATTATCAGTGGACCACTCTGTATAAATAATTAGTACGGAAGTTTATGAATAAAAGAAACATATTTTTTCATACGGTTTAGCGTAGTACTGAAGCCGAGTCTGATATATATTTGTCTCGCAGTTTTTACTATTTTACTTGTTGGTTAAGAACATTGCGATTTCTGGTTCTGTATGATAAATCTGTATTGTTTTCTTTATTTTTACTATATCATCCCTTTGTTTGACGTTACAAATCAAGAACTATCGAATGAAACCTGAATTAAACATAGAAAATTTCAATTTTGCTGTAAATATTGCTTACTTTTAACTAACAGACAAGAGTATTACTAAGCAGACCAAAAACTCGTCACCTGCCACTTCATACGTCTTCACTTAGTCTCTAGACGCTTCCGGTTTTTAGGGGAATCTAGTAGTACTCTTATCACATACATAAAGAAATTAATCGTTGTGATGTAATGCCTGATAGCTATGCAACACACCTAATATACAAAATGGCTCTGAGCACTATGGGACTTAACATCTGTGGTCATCAGTCCCCTAGAACTTAGAACTACGTAAACCTAACTAACCTAAGGAGATCACACACATCCATGCCCGAGGCAGGATTCGAACCTGAGACCGTAGCAGTCACGCGGCTCCGGACTGAGCGCCTAGAACCGCGAGACCACCGCGGCCGGCACGTAATATACAGGTACGACCTTAACTGTACTGTATTTTATGCTTACTTGTGATACTGAACAGATGCCTACAGTAGTTCTACAACTCTGTTAACAGTGATGATGATGTTTGGATTTTGGGTCGCTCAACTGCGCAGTTATCAGCACCCGTACAAAGTCTCAACCTTTGCTCAGCCACTTTCATGAATGATCATGAAATGATTAGGACAACAGAAACACCCAGTCATCTCGAGACAGGTGAAAATCCCTAACGCCGCCGGGAATCGAACCCGGGACCCCGTACTTGGGAAGCGAGAACGCTACCGCGAGACCACGAGCTGCGGACGTCTAATAATGAGGCATCACACTCATGGGCTTCAAACACTTGACAGGATTTGAAAAGCTGCGTGAGGTGCAAACTCGAACTACTTCTCAGCAAGTTGCAGCAGCATGTAAACCAGTCCGTTAACAGGGGTAGAGCTGTGAAAGTTGCTGGTTGCAACCAGTGCCTGGTATGATGGCCCATACATGCCACTGGTTAGCAAGCTGACAAGGAGACCACATGGATTTTTGTAATGTTTGATATTTATGGTGTGTGACCTTCAGAATTCAAATATCAAACACGAAAAGCTGCTGAGCGCAACTGTAAAACATTCTCGAGAAAATCGACTTCGAAGTCTTGCGAGTATCTTTAATAAGTTAAAATATAGTGGTTGTTTTCTACGAGCAGCTTGTTTTTAGAATTCTCGCTCACTACGATGGAGGCCAGTGTTCTGTTCCCAGCAGAATCAAAATGTAAAACAAAGATGTATATTCTAAGACCATTTCCGTGAAGCGTAGAATACATAAAAATGTCATTTTCTCATTATTTTCAATTCATTTCGAATACCTACGTCATTTAATATGAAATGCATCAAATACATTCTAATTAAGACATCAAATTGTCATATTTATGGAAAATGCATGTCTTCTAGTTTCTAATTACATACCACTCACAAAAATCCAATTTTCATTGCAAACATAAATTCTTAGTTTCTGATATTTTATAAAAGATTGTTAGTCAAGATTGTTTACATAAAAATGTAGATTAAATTTTATCCCATCTTTACGTGTTTTACAGTTCGCGGGAATGCTCGTAGGGCATACACCTATGTAAAAAATTTGATCCCGTCAGGAATCGAATGCAGGCCGCCCACAAAGACACCGATCACTAATTTACTTATTTCACGAGAAAAACTAAGAAGTAAGATGGTCGGAAAAATCCGAATTCGATATTGTAGAGAATGTTCGAGAGCTGCTTGGAACTGCTGCGGGGGACCGATATTTGTTTTCTGAACTTCACGTACCATGAATGTAAAAAATACTCTACTTTTGAGTGCACCCCGCCGCGTTACAGGACGCTCTTTGGGTCGCCCGCACTGTCCTAAGAGTTATCGGGAGAAAATATGACCCTGACGTCATTAACCACTTGATCCCTACTCCGTCAATGGATTCTTGCAATATGGTTTTGTACGATTACCTCCTACAAGAAAGCAGTTCCTAAATAACTCAGGGCTATTCTTGAGAGGGGTCTGTCGTTGAAGGAGCAATGAAACAATCAGAGAGTGAAGGTCGCAGCGCCAAGCAACATGTCTAAAGTACAAGTCAGGGAGCAAGCATCTGCCGGCCGATGTGGCAGAGCGGTTCTAAGCGTTTCAGTCTGGAACCGCGCGACCGCTACGGTCGCAGGTTCGAATCCTGCGTCGGGCATGGATGTGTGTGCTGTCCTTAGGTTAGTTAGGTTTAAGTAGTTCTAAGTTCTAGGGGACTGATGACCTCCCATAGTGCTCAGAGCCATTTGAACCACTTGAGCAAGCACCTGTGCTTCATGCATGGGCTTCAGCTATATGTTACTCGGCAGGAGTAACCCATCGTTCACATGTTTCACTCTGTAGTACAATTCCTGCCACTCGGAACAGGCTGGCATTGCTCTTCGCCAAACTTATCGACAGGTGAGGGATGGTTGATACCACCTTCAGTCGGAATGATTCAAGTTTTGGATGGAATAGTACCATCCGACATCAGACGGATAGAAACTGCCAAATTCGAAAGGGGCAAAGTTAACATTGATGATGGACACGGGGCACGAATCTGTTGCTCAACTTTTAAACATTACGAAAATTTTTGTCAAGTAACGCCTCCCTGGTGAAGCCAAAGACAAAACAGAGACTTCAGCGCTGACAGATCAGAAATAAACGTGTTTGGATACCACCAAAGAGAAGCTATCCCCTTGAAGCGTCAAAATAACTGACGATGGCCAAAGTAGATAGGATATACAACGTAGACTGGTAATGACCAAGAAAGGTCCTCTGAAGAAGAGATGCCTGTTAATAATGAATATTGATTTACATGTCAGGAAGTCTTTTCTGAAAGTATTTGTGTGGAGTGCAGTCATGTATGGAAGTGAAACATGGACGATAAATTGTTTAGACATGCAAAGAATAGAAGCTTCGGAAATGTTGTGCTACAGAAGAATACTGAGGATTAGATGGGTAGATCACTTAACTAATGAGGAGGTACTAAGTAGATTTGGGGAGAAAGGAAATTTGTGGCACAGCCTAATGACAAGAAGGGATCGTTTGACTGGACACTTTCTGAGACATCAACGGATCATGAATTCGGTACTGAAAGTAATTTTGGGAGGAAAATCGTAGAGGGAGACTAAGAGGTGACTACAGTAAGCAGATTCAGAAGAATGCAGGTTGCAATAGTAATTCCGAGATGAAGAGTCTTGCAGAGGATGGAGTAGCACAGAGGGCTGCATCAAACCAGTTGTCGGACTGAATACCATAACATCAAACCTGTCAGGTTAGAATGGAGACTACGCCATAACCAAGATGCCTCTTGCAACTGCAGTACTAATCAAACGGTGAGTCATTTCCTTGACAGCCCCGTTTACATCATCTCCTCTCGCACTGTGATGCATAAGGATCTGGTATCAGCAGGTCCTAAGGCAGTGCATTTTGTTGGGGTGCTACGCTTCATCTAAATGCCATCTACATAGTTGTCATCGAAATGATAAGAAGAAGAATTACCCTTAATTCCATCCACGTATGCTTGATTTGTTCTGCTAGGAAGTTAAGAATGTACCCAAAGTAAATATATTCTTCTATTGCTACTGTTAGCACATACAATCTTCTAGTCATAAAAATTACCAATGTGGGCGCTGTATCGGAGGTTTTGTATGGTGTCCCGGATTAATATTCAGGGATATGACAAGAAGGATCATTCAAGCAAAAAAAGTCTAGTAAACTGGGGCTCTAAAACACATACTTCAAGAGCTATAAGCACTTCATTTTCGATACTATGAAACAAATTCCGTCTCTGTAGTTCTTTACTTTCCATATTACTGGACGAAAAGACATTTTTATATTTTTATAACTAAATCTGCTATTTAATACATGACTGCAAACGATTCAAAGAAAACTTCAGTATTGCTTTAATCGGCACTCCATTGCACATCAATTACTCACCAAATACGGGAGTACAAACTATACACTGAAATTTATAACAGCATAGGAATACTACAGTATGTGTATTTCATTGAAATAGGACTGAAAAGCCGGCCACTGTGGCCGAGCGGTTCTAGGCGCTTCAGTCCGGAACCGCGCTGCTGCTACGGCCGCATGTTCGAATCCTGCCTCGGGCATGGATGTGTGTGATGTCCTTAGGTTAGTTAGGTTTAAGTACACTCCTGGAAATTGAAATAAGAACACCGTGAATTCATTGTCCCAGGAAGGGGAAACTTTATTGACACATTCCTGGGGTCAGATACATCACATGATCACACTGACAGAACCACAGGCACATAGACACAGGCAACAGAGCATGCACAATTTCGGCACTAGTACAGTGTATATCCACCTTTCGCAGCAATGCAGGCTGCTATTCTCCCATGGAGACGATCGTAGAGATGCTGGATGTAGTCCTGTGGAACGGCTTGCCATGCCATTTCCACCTGGCGCCTCAGTTGGACCAGCGTTCGTGCTGGACGTGCAGACCGCGTGAGACGACGCTTCATCCAGTCCCAAACATGCTCAATGGGGGACAGATCCGGAGATCTTGCTGGCCAGGGTAGTTGACTTACCCCTTCTAGAGCACGTTGGGTGGCACGGGATACATGCGGACGTGCATTGTCCTGTTGGAATAGCAAGTTCTCTTGCCGGTCTAGGAATGGTAGAACGATGGGTTCGATGACGGTTTGGATGTACCGTGCACTATTCAGTGTCCCCTCGACGATCACCAGTGGTGTACGGCCAGTGTAGGAGATCGCTCCCCACACCATGATGCCGGGTATTGGCCCTGTGTGCCTCGGTCGTATGCAGTCCTGATTGTGGCGCTCACCTGCACGGCGCCAAACACGCATACGACCATCATTGGCACCAAGGCAGAAGCGACTCTCATCGCTGAAGACGACACGTCTCCATTCGTCCCTCCATTCACGCCTGTCGCGACACCACTGGAGGCGGGCTGCACGATGTTGGCGCGTGAGCGGAAGATGGCCTAACGGTGTGCGGGACCGTAGCCCAGCTTCATGGAGACGGTTGCGAATGGTCCTCGCCGATACCCCAGGAGCAACAGTGTCCCTAATTTGCTGGGAAGTGGCGGTGCGGTCCCCTACGGCACTGCGTAGGATCCTACGGTCTTGGCGTGCATCCGTGCGTCGCTGCGGTCCGGTCCCTGGTCGACGGGTACGTGCACCTTCCACCGACCACTGGCGACAACATCGATGTACTGTGGAGACCTCACGCCCCACGTGTTGAGCAATTCGGCGGTACGTCCACCCGGCCTCCCGCATGCCCACTATACGCCCTCGCTCAAAGTCCGTCAACTGCACATACGGTTCACGTCCACGCTGTCGCGGCATGCTACCAGTGTTAAAGACAGCGATGGAGCTCCGTATGCCACGGAAAACTGGCTGGCACTGACGGCGGCGGTGCACAAATGCTGCGCAGCTAGCGCCATTCGACGGCCAACACCGCGGTTCCTGGTGTGTCCGCTGTGCCGTGCGTGTGATCATTGCTTGTACAGCCCTCTCGCAGTGTCCGGAGCAAGTATGGTGGGTCTGGCACACCGGTGTCAATGTGTTCTTTTTTCCATTTCCAGGAGTGTAGTTCTAAGTCTAGGGGACTGATGACCTCAGACGTTAAGTACCATAGTGCTTAAGCCATTTAAACCATTTGAACGCCTGAAAAAATGTGTTTCCTCTTAAATACTGCATAAAAAGAAATTAAAAATTATTGTATAAATATCATGTGATGGAACACTGTGTCTCACACAGTATACAATCACTGATATTGATACAATCGCCAAGTAAACTGAAGATATCAGAGATTAGATAAGATCTTATAATAGATTCTTTACATCAACATCTCTCAAAATTTACGATAACACCTACGATAAATAAACTAGCGGGACACATAGTGTAATGCAATAAGAACTGGTTCCCCGTTGTACGGGTATATCAAATATCATTGTCACGTGGTTTATGTCCACCTCGATAATGAAGGTACCACAATGAAGAAAACTATCTACTAAGCACATACATTACAATGACACAGTACGGTGTTACCTTAACTCAGAACAGCGGCGTCACAAGCAATAGAACGCTTCCCCCAGTTTCTCAGCACCCACTGCAGCCATATGTTATTGAGACCAGTTTGAACAGTAAGCGAAAGTTTTGAGCTAAAACCCCATACCTTCGGTGCCGCTCTTTCAACGGCGAAGCGTGCTTCTGGACACGGAAGTACAAAAAGAAAAGTTAAAGAAAGCTCGGTGAAAATGATGTGCAGACAAGCCCTTAAATTAGGAACATTTGGAACAAGCCGCCCGACAAATTGTACGGGGTACTACTGTCGATAGCGGTATGACACAGTCAATCGTACCCCTTAAGCATCGCTGGTTCTCTGGAACATTTTGACTTCATTGCACCTTTTTCGTCAGGAGGTAGTATCATTCTGTTTCGTTCAACAATGTCCAAGCAATACCATTCACGCCCGTTAATTCGCGGCTTTGCTCAGGTTTCGAGTGGGACGTTCGTATGCGCCTAGTCAAGTTTATAAATTTTTCGAAGTATGGAAAGGCAACTGTGAGTGATTCACCGTTGTATTCGCAGCGGATGAGCGTAATTACTGGAAATGGAACTGAATTCAACTTTCGTGATGAGTATAGTTGCTCCTAGCCTTTGTTAAGAATTATGCAACTTACTAGCTCAATATACCAAGGAAATAGTCTGAACTGCTGTTCTATCAAACACGATTTTCGCTTAAACAGAAGAACTAACGAACTGAATATTTGTAAAGAGAAGAGACGCGTTTTTGTTTAGGCAACTCAGTAAGGTATCATTAAAAGCGTGTTCTTTCGGTCAACCGCCGCTTACCAAAGTCCGATAGCTGAAAAGAAAACTGTTTCAGTAAAAATTGGGCAAATATAAGAGACTGCAAACGTAAGGGAACGAATTTTAGAAATTGTGCGAAATAGGCGACTAAGGCAACTGGAGAGATTTTAAAATTTGAATTTTTCGCAGTGGAAGATAAGTGAGATATGAGGAACCTTGGAATTTGGAAATCAATATGTAGGATGAAAAGATGAAGCTAGAAGGAGTGAAAAAGTCAGCGACGTTGACTGAAATTGTTCGGCACTGTTCATAAAACATTGTAAACGCTTCAGTATCATGACAGTATTATTCGCAAGACGCAGAGCACTTTATTACGGGGCGCCCATAAAGGGATGTCCTCAGTTACAAATTTTAATAGTATCAACTATAAGCGTTGTAAAATGTTCGTTCAAGGTCACAATTAAAGAGTATCTTAAACAGTTTTACGCCAGTATACGTGTGAACACTGCTTTGTTGTTTTCCTGCTTGCAGCGCCACATACGCAAAACGGCGATTCCTGAGACAAGGGTTGGGTTGTTTTGGGGAAGGAGACCAAACAGCGCGGTCATCGGTCTCATCGGATTAGGGAAGGACGGGGAAGGAAGTCGGCCGTGCCCTCTGAAAGGAACCATCCCAGAATTTGCCTGGAGCGATTTAGGGAAATCACGGAAAACCTAAATCAGGACGGCCGGACGCGGGATTGAACCGGCGTCCTCCCGAATGCGAGTCCAGTGTCTAAGCACTGCGTCACCTCGCTCGGTCCTGAGACAAGGGCATCGTCAGAAGTGCCCTAGGGACTTGTAGTAGAACTGCTCTTATTCTCTATGTACATACATGATCTGACCGACCGGTTGAGCAGCAATTTATGGCTGTTTGCTGATGACTCTGTGCTGTACGGGAAGGCGTCATCGTGGAGGAAATCTAGGAGGGTATAAGATGACTTACACAGAACATCAAGTTAATGTGATGAATGGTAATTCCCTCTAAACGTAGAAAAATGTAAGTTAAGGCGAGTGAATAGGAAAAATAATACAGTAGCTTTCGAGTAAAATATTACTAATATGCTGCTTGATACAATCACACCGATTAAATATTTAGGTATAATGTAAAGCGATATGGAATGGAATGAGCACAATAGGTTGGTGGTTTTATCAGGTAAAATTTTGGGAAAATGCATCTCATCTATAACGGGAGACGGGGTATAGAACGCTAGTGTGACCCAATCTCAAGTACTGCTCGAGTGTTTGGGTTCCCTAACAGGTCAGATTCAAGAAAGACGTCAAAGAAGTTCAGAGGCGTGCTGCTAGATTTGTTACCGGTAGGTTCGATCAGCACACAAATGTTATGGGGATGCTTCGCGAACGAAAATAGCAATCCCTCGATGGAAGAAGGCGCTCTTTACACGAGGTACTATTGCAGAGATTTAGAGAAATATAATTTGAGAACGACTGCTGAAAGATTCTACTGCCGTCATCGTAAACTTCGAGTAAGGACCACGAAGGTACGATCAGACAAATTACGGCTCTTACGGAGGCTTATAGGCAGTCGTTTTTCCTTCGCTCAGTTTGCGAATAGAGCGGGATAGGAAATTACTAGTAGCGGTACGTGATACGCTCCGCCATTCACCGTACGGTGCCGTGGCTTGCGGGGTATGTATGTAGACGTAGATTAAGCTCTTTAGTCTCGCAAGCCAGCTGGAATGCTGTGTGCATTGGACGGACGACGCCTCGCGACACATGGCAGGAACGCAAACCGTGTGTGCCTCTAAACGGGGTTCTGGCTTCTATGTTCCTCATGGAATTCGGTTTTGCATTACAACGTAAGACCACAGAGTCTGAGCGCGATGTCGCCGAAATGACAGGACATACTGCATCGCCTTTGAAGCAGTGCTTGCGATTCCTCGTGATGCGTTCGCGCTTCGGCTCCCAGGCTCTGCAGAGTTCTGGCGCTTGCAAGGGTACTCCGGTGTTATCCAGGTTGTGCGCTTCCTGCCAGTGCGGTGGGACAAAAGTGGTAGCCTATGCTTTAATATGTGGTTGTTATGTGAACGGTTTTATGAAATGAAAATCAGCCGACAAGAAAGAGATATCGCATGGACAGCCTTCAGAAATAGCTTTGGTTCTCCTAAAAAAGAAGCCAATTCGAAATGAACAGATAATGGTTCAATCGAAGAAAAGCTGTACTTGGAACGTAAATGGTGTATTCTCAGTTGAAGTTAACCTTTCATTAACTGAATTATTGTGCAGTTTTATTTTTAAAGAAAACATCAGTCCTTATCTACTACAAATCAAGGAATTTTGAGGTGTTGACTTTTCCATGTGATATTCTGTAACAATATCATAAACCATTAAACTCAGGTCCATAGATTTAAATATTTCGTGCTAGACTCAGTTGAACTTCTCTTCAATACGTAAGCACTGGTATCAATTTTTCCCAAGATGGCATTCCTAATGTCTCTTTTTCGATTTCCAGAAATCATCACCGAATTTCCGAGAGGGGAACTGCTAACAAATCTACCGAGAACCAAGTACAGTAGCTTTCAGGTGAGTACAGACTCAAGTAGTTATTAAGTACAGCACATCCTTAAAAGTGACCACCGGCTGATCGTAGATGTGGAAGAACGTCCCTTGTTGTAGTAGAGGGCTGTCTACGATGCGACGTTTTAGGAGAGTATTTCGTTAACACAGTAGAACAGTTTTCTTATTTAAGGCACTAGCAGGACATCGTGACACAGCCTTCAAATGTTGTAAACCAAAGCAACGGCCCAGTTCTTTAAGTAAGGACAAAGAGAGTAAATTGGTGTGACATAAGTTGATCTTTGGTGGTCATTCTACGGACTTTGATGATACAATCATACGCAACGGATGTCACGCAAACTCATCTTGTATGGTTCATATACATCAATAACTATTTGATTCTCTGCAATTTACACTTAACTGATTGGTAGACTGCTCATAAAATGACTTTAAGACTAGTTCTCGAACTACCCACTGCCGAATAGCATGTGGGAAAAATTAACAGCTAAATATTTCCATCTGAGCTCTTACTACTTTTATTTTATTACGATGCTCATTGCTCTCTATGAAGGTGGAAGCCTACAAAATATTTAGGAATTCTGAGGAAAAAGTTGGTGATTGACATTTCGTGAAAGGACCTTGCCGCCACGAAAACCCTTTCTTTTAATGATTGTCTCCTCAAATCGCTTATCATATCCATGACACACTCTCCCTTATAACGCAATAATACAAAATGAGCTGCCCTCTTTTGAAGTACTTCGATGTCCTCTCTCAGTCCTACATCATAAGGATTCCACATCACTTAGGAGTACTGGAGCAGAGGACGGACAAGTGTAGAGTAGGCAGTCTAGAAGACTTTTGTGTTACATGGAAAACATGACACAGTCATCCAATAATGTCACACTGGATGGCTCGCCTCTGTAGACTTCTTTACTCATATGTATATACAATCAGTGTCTATGCCATACAAAAACATTTCTGCGACAGAAAATTCATGACAAGTGTTAAGACATAAACCACGCGTAGTTTCCATGACATGAAATCCACTGCGAAAGCAGTGGCCAGGCGCACATCAGGATTGGTACAATACGACCCGACGCGCGTGAATCTGAGGGACACTATTTTCGTTAAACTTTTCTATAAGTTTAACGTGTAAGGTGTAACAGATAAATACTAACAGCAGTTATAGTTTGATATTTGCTAATCGTTATGGAAATCGAAAAATAAAGAGCAAAAAAAAAAAAAAAATCGCCTGTATGCGGAAACATACGCAATGTGTCCTCATAGCAGTCAGAGTTTTAAATGTGAGAAGCGGAGCTCATGTAGTTCCCGTCAGGCATGTTAGTATAAAAAGTGTATCTCTCTATGTTGACTGCCGGCCGGTGTGGCCGTGCGGTTAAAGGCGCTTCAGTCTGGAACCACGTGACCGCTACGGTCGCAGGTTCGAATCCTGCCTCGGGCATGGATGTGTGTGATGTCCTTAGGTTAGTTAGGTTTAAGTAGTTCTAAGTTCTAGTGGGCTGATGACCACAGAAGTTAAGTCCCATAGTGCTCAGAGCCATTTGAACCATTTTTTTCTCTATATTGACTGAGAAACTAAAATTTATATTTTGTCAGTTTAATTTTAAAACATTTTATATTCGGTCATTATTTCTCATGCAAAAATTGAGATGCTTAAAATGCGAAATAATTTGATAACATCAGTTGTATTGCAATATACTAACGGGACCAAATCCACTCGACTAGTGCCCAAAAGGAACCACGCTACTTGCTTACATTCAGGGACACTAAGGCCTTAGCTATGAAATAATCGTCATGTGACTTGCCATGCTCCCTTCACGGTGACACCATTCATAGTCTAAGAAGCCACATCTCATTTCCTGGAGCTGTGACAGCCATTAAAATGAAACAACCAATCAAATACCAATAATGTACAGGTCATTAAAACTAAACAGACAGTGACAATATAGTCCTAGAGCCACCACCTTGGCCCTGTTCAAAAGCAAATGCATTACCTAAATTTTTTGCACCCATGTTTAAAAGTATTTGCCAAAAAATGTATAAGACATACACACTCTGTCACACACACACAAAGCACTTGTGAAGGTCCATAGTTCGGTCACTATACCACACATGGTGCAAGGCAAAACGGGTCCTTACACTAAATGTTTTCACATCTACTGGATGCCCCAAAAGAGCATTGCCATTTGAGAATTCAGTACTTAACGGAATAGTGTAGGTAAAGAGGTACAGTTCGATAGACATGTTCGAAGTGACTTGGAGTCTTATTCAAACCATAAAAATTCGCACGAAAAGACAAACAGTTGGCGCTTCATATAATACAAAAGCAATAATTGTCGTAATAACTGATTTTTAGCAAAGACCATGTTCTTAATAACAAATTGTCAAGATATTTGGTGTCATTCATCACGACCTGTAGCAGACACACAACGTTGTGAACAGCGCTGTGCAGCATACTAGTAGGTGTGATGAGATATCGTCATCCGACGTAGTCTTTTAAAATCCCTCAAGACGTCGGGCGATAGCGGTAGACTTGCGACCTCAGGTAACCCCACAACCAATAATCACACAGATAGAGGTCTGGGGAACTGGAAGGCCATGCATGACGAGTGGCTGCTCAACCCGCAATCCTCACCCTACGTAGTGGGCAAGAATTCTTTCATGCGTGTAGCAATAGGAGGTGGAACGCCATCTTGCCTAAGAGTCGTGACTTCTAGCATGTGTTAAACAGCCAGGCTAGGAATGATGCGTTATGTAACATATCGGCGTACCTCGCACCCGTTAGGCTGACAGTTTAAAAGGCAGCCCGCATTTCTAGCGCCATCTGTTGGCCGGATTTTGCACTCGATTTTGTTTTCAATAAAAACCACTATAATTTCAGGCATGTGTACGACGTTTTACGTCTCATCTACATTACTCCGTGAATTGGTATATTTTCAATTGTTTGTGGCTTTGGGTCACCCTGTAAATTGCTTAACGAAAGTCATGACGATTCTCAACCGTCAAAATGTTGTTTCCACTTCTAAGTGGCCTGCAAAAATGTCACCAGCACACAAATGCAATGATTATCTCAATTGCCACAATGTTATTTACACACACACACACACGCACACACACACACACACACACACACACACACACAAACAAAGAGACAGTCATAAAAATGGACGTGTAAAATGTGACAGTGGAATCTCAGATTACGTGCCCCCCATGCTGTTACTGCAACAAAATTGTTAACACATGTCGCTAAGGAAATAACCTAATCATGCAGATGATATTTCATGTATAGACCTAAATGGGGCCAACTACCAAAACGAGTGTAACTAGCCCTTTAACTGTACAAAACATGCGTTGGCTAAAATATTACACTAAGCAGGCAAGCACATAAACAAATAAACAGTCTGCATTACTCTCAGTTACTGGGAGGATAATATTACTGTATGATGTTTAAAGCCTGACTGTGAACTCTCAGATTAACTGTCATAATGCTAATCCCATATCTAAATTCTTGTATAAATCTGCAAGACACGTGTAACATAAGAAGGAGGTATTTCACCTTTCATTCCAGTCCTAAATGATGATATCAACAGCAATGAATTTGAACAATCATAATTTCAGGGAAAAAGAAGGTAACACACAATTTTTACGTCAAATCTCACAAGGATTTTTTCGACTTCAAAATGTCACTCCAAATACATAATGGATGTAACTTACACTAATGCTGGTCTCAAATATACGTAAAAAATTGTAGATCTTTCTTACAAGGGAACCTCCCCATCGCACCCCCCTCAGATTTAGTTATAAGTTGGCACAGGGATAGGCCTTGAAAAACTGAACACAGATCAGTCGAGAAAACAGAAAGAAGTTGTGTGGAACTATGACAAAAATAAGCAAAATATACAAACTGAGTAGTCCATGCGCAACGTAAGCAACATCAAGGAGAGTGTTAGCTTACGAGCGCCGTGGTCCCGTGGTTAGCGTGAGCGGCTGTGGAGCGACAAGTCCTTGAATCAAATCTTCTCTCAGGTGAAAATTTTAATTCTTTATTTTCAGATAATTATCAAAGTTCAGCCACTCACACATAATCAACTTCGCTCTCCAAAATTCCAGGACATGTTCAGATTTGCTTGGACATATACAGAATTTGACGGTCTACGCACGGGAACATTTGAAAACGTAAAAAACATATGTTTTGACAGAGCACAGGGAAAACTGTGCGACTCTGAAACTGTTGCATTCATTTGATGCAGTTTATGTGACAAACTCTTATGTTTTCATCACTTTTTTGGAGTGATTATCACATGCACAAGGAAACCTAAATCGGGCAAGGTAGATGAATCTTTTTACCCATTCGCCAAGTGTACAAGTTAGGTGGGTCGACAACATATTCCTGTCATGTGACGCACATGCCGACGCCAGTGTCGTATAGAATATATCAGACGTGTTTTCCTGTGGAGGAATCGATTGACCTATGACCTTGCGATCAAATGTTTTCGGTTCCTATTGGAGAGGCACGTCCTTTCGTCTACTAATCGCACGGTTTTGCGGTGCGGTCGCAAACCACAGACACTAAACTTATTACAGTGAACAGAGACGTCAATGAATGAACGGACAGATCGTAACTTTGCGAAAATAAAGAAAGTAAAATTTTCACTCGAGGGAGGACTCGAACCAAGGACCTTTCGTTCCGCAGTTGCTCACTCTAACCACGAGACCACAGCGCTCATCAGCTATTGATGTCCTTTATGTTGCCTATCTTACACATGGACTACTCAGTTTGTATATTTTGCTTATTTTTTCATAGTTCCACACAACTTCTTCCTGTTTTCTCGATTGATCTGTGTTCAGTTTTTCAAGGCCTATCCACTGTGTCAATTTATAACTAAATCTGAGGGGGGTGCGATGGGGAGGTTCCCTTGTTAGTAATGAAGCACCTAAGGGTAGTTTTAGGGGGGAGAAGATAACGAATCAGGTTCTACACAAGTAAAATATAATCGACGGTACTGACGGGCTAATACTGATTTTATTACATATAAGCATATTCGCGTTTGTAAACAAGACAATCTTTTGGGGAAGGCTCCAATGTTTACCAATCGGGACTGTGGTGCCCATTCTCCGTAAAGCGTTTACAGATAGTATTTCGGTAATCGGCAACTAAATAAAACCTAATCCTAATGATAAGACTCCTTAATGCGACATGTAAACGCAAAACATTGAAAAAGACAAACTGACAGACCTAGCACCGTCTTAGGAGAAGAAACACTGCAGACAACGACGCTCAGGTTGATGTTGTATCCCTTGACTTCAGGAAGGCATTTGACACCGTCCCGCACCACCATTTAGCTGACCGAGCTTCCTAGTATCCGGCCACATCTGCGACTGTATTCAAGACTTCCCTGCAGATAGAACTCAACAATTCGCTCTTAACAGAAGAAAATCAACACATATGAAGATAATTTCCGGATTGCCCCAGGGTAGTGTGAAAGTACCGTTATAATCTTACAATGTGTACAAATAATCTAGTTGAAAGCATCGGAAGCTCTTTAAGGTTGTTCGCAGCTGATGTCGTTGCTATTAGAAGGTACCAACGGCATAAGACGGTAAAGGACCTAGAGAGGGTTGATGATTGGTGAAGGGACTGGCAGTTGACCCTAAACGTAAATAAATGTAGTACGTTGCGGATAAACGGGAAAATAAATCCACTCTTATACAACTACAGTATTGATGGCAAATCGCTGGAAACCGTATCTAGCGTAGATTATCTAGGAGTAACTATCCAGAGCGACCTTAAGTGGAACGACCATATACGTAAAACAAATAGCAGGAAAAACAGGTTACAGATTTAAATTCATAGGAAGAATCTTAAGTAAATGCAGTTCATCCACTAAAGAAAACTATTGCATGGCTCTTATTCGACCGATTCTTCAGTATTGTTCATGTGAGAATGTTACCAGGTAGGACTGAAATACGAGAGAGAGAAGAGCCAACGAACAGTGGCGCATTTTGTCACGGAATTGTTTGGTCGGTGCGAGAATGTTACAGAGATTCTCAACAAACTCTAGGGGCACACGTTACATGATGGTGTTGTGCATGACGAAGAGGTTCACTACTGAAATTTCCGGGAGGAGTCAAACAACGTATTACTTGTGTATTATATTGTGTATTGAAACCGGGGACCTAGATACGATGGAGATGCTTCGTCCCACCGTAGCCCTCAGTGATCCACAAACCCACAACAGGCCAAAGCTATACACCCAGCCCACCGCCCCCCCCACACCGAACCTAGGGTTACTGTCTCTCTCTCTCTCTCTCTCTCTCTCTCTCTCTCTCTCTCACACGCACACAAACACACACACACACACACACACACACACACACACACACACACACACACACATACCATCTCAGTCACAAATACCAAACATCAAAGAGACACATTCGACTTATTACAGACTCCATGAGTAACTGAAACACACAGCACGTACACACTGTAAGCTGCTAGTGTTAGAACACTGTTGTATGATCCAGTAGCGGACAGTCATTGTCAACACACACTGTTTCCGTGCATGTGCTATCATCATATGTTTGGTGTAATGAGTGTCACGATATTACAACTGTCCATCCTTGTCCCCAATTGGATTGGCTGTAATGGTACTTACCACATCATCTGACCTTAATTGCCCCAAAGGTATCCACTATCCATTAGCGATGTATGTCATAATTTCTTATCCTTTCGCTGTACCATGAGGCAGTATGTTACAATTTGGCTGTAAACTTTGATGTGTTTGGTATTTTGTTCCAATTGTGTTGCAACATGTAGATATATGGGCAGGTTCTTGGAATTCTGTTGTAACATAGATATGACTGGGGAAATTTCTTACTTTTTGCTTTATACAGGTAGTTGTTACAATTTGACTGTAATATTGTGATATATGACACATTACATTACTGTTTTACAGAAATTTCTTTTAGCCACATTTTAAAATACAAATACAAACAATCTGCCCATCATTGCCCCACAATGTTACAACATGATCATGTATGGAACAGTTCCTTAAAATTTTGCTGTAAAATGACTATGTATGGCGTGAAGTGAAATGCAGACTCTACTGCACAGTTACATATGATGACCAAACGTTTTATGCTACCAGATAAGGTTAATACTCAATTAGGTCACTATATTCTTTTCTTTGAAAAGCAGTTGGAAAGAGTAATAATTTTTGTTTCTTACCAATACCGCTATGTACGCAACAGTGAGGATTATCACCAGAAGGTGACATTCGTTTTTTTGTGGCACATCAAAGGTAATGCCCTAAATCGTGTCACTATGATATTAGGCTGACTAATATCTGCTTCAGCCAAACTGAGATGTGTTTGATAAATTTATATGTGGAAATAGCATTTGAAGATCGAAACGGTCAGGAAAAATATTATTTACTTTGGTACAGAAATCAATTTACTACAGTCAATAAGTACACTTTTGTAATGTTATAGAACTATTTTTTGTGTGTTTTGATTTCTTTAATGTGTGGTACAAAGATTGAATTGTGGTCATTGCCTAACCGCCAGCCGGTGTGACCGTGCGGTTCTAGGCGCTTCAGTCTGGAACCGTGTGACCGCTACGGTCGCAGGTTCGAATCCTGCCTCGGGCATGGATGTGTGTGATATCCTTAGGTTAGTTAGGTTTAAGTAGTTCTAAGTTCTAGGGGACTCATGACCACAGATGTGAAGTCCCATAGTGCTCAGAGCCATTTTTCATTGCCTAACCTATAATTAATTTCAGTCGTGCGAATAAGAAGTCCATGAATATTTTAGTAAATAATATATGTAGATCATTTAGATGTGGAAATACTTAATTTTAGGCTACAGTGAGCCCTGGAAAGTGTGGTACAATAATCGAACTCCAGTCATCATCAGTGTACCTTAACCTTTAAGTTTTATCAGTGGAGTTAGTATGAGAGCCATGTGTATTTCTTTTCAAGGTTACAGAAAAATTAAATTATGACAGTAGTGCAACATGTTTTGGTCTTGGAAGCTCGATAGATCGAATTTTCGTTGGAGATCACAGATATCCAAGTTTCATCTCTGTGTACCGAACCTTACTGCGCTGTTTACATTTGTATTCCACACATTATGAAAGTTGCCATGTTTATTATTAGAATAAGATGTTTAACTGTTACAATGCAATAAAGATTTTTTCAAAGCACCTATTTCTACATCCACATCATACTCCACAGGCCACCTAACGTAGTGTGGCGGACGGTACTTCCGTTACGACAACTGATCCTCCCTTCCCTGAACCACTTGCGAATGCTGCATGGGAAGACTGACTGTCGGTAAGCCTCTGTATTAGTTCTAATTTCTCGAATTTTCTTGTTACTGTCATTTCTCGCGATGTGTATGCTAGCCGCGTGGTCTAACGCGCTGCTTCCCGAGCAGGAAGGCATGTCGGTCCCCGGCACGAATCCGCCCGCCGGATTAGTGACGAGGTCCGGTGTGCCAGCTAGCCTATGGATAGTTTTTAAGGCGGTTTTCCATCTACCTCGGTGAATGCGGGCTGGTTCCTCTTATACCACCTCAGTTACACTATGTCGGCCATTGCTGCGCAAACACTGTCTCCACGTGCGCGTACAAAAAATGGTTCAAATGGCTCTGAGCACTATGGGACTCAACTGCTGAGGTCATTAGTCCCCTAGAACTTAGAACTAGTTAAACCTAACTAACCTAAGGACATCACAAACATCCATGCCCGAGGCAGGATTCGAACCTGCGACCGTAGCGGTCTTGCGGTTCCAGACTGCAGCGCCTTTAACCGCACGGCCACTTCGGCCGGCTCGTGCGCGTACACCGCAACTACTCTACCATGTAAACATTCGGGGTTAAAATCGTCTGGCATGAGACGTTCCCGACGGGGTCCACTGGGGACCATTGTCCCAAACACACAGTTGATGCTACTACTGTGGGGCAAAGATGGTCATTTTACAGGATGCACAAATTGTGATCAGTTTATAGGGTGGACAAATAGCGATCATTTTACAAAGTGGGGAGATACTGATCAGTTTATAGAGTCGAGCAACGTAAATTAGTTCAGTGCATGAGCACAATCACGTTCAGTTGCCGTACGATGACTGCCATTAACCCAGATACCATACTACACCATACTCTTACTACAACATCAGAAGCTAACAGTCTGTGTGCCATACCTTGGCAGTGGGTAGTAGCTACTCGATCTCCCTTTTTTTATATTAGGCTACACATAAATTTTAGCAAACTTCGTCATTCATCGTCATGTTACAGCAAAAGTGGACCAAGTGTCCCATAACATCGTGATGTTGGATCAAAATTTTGCCTAATTGTCCTATACAATATCATTGTTACGAAAAATTATATCAACTTTCACAAGTTACAGCAAAAATTGTAATAGATTACCATCATACATCGCTATGTTACAACAAAATTTCAACATAATTATGTCACCTCCGTTAAGCAAAAACGTAGGAAACTGCCCCAAACATCACCGACTAAGCAATTTGAGGCTTCTTCTGGCAAGTTACAATTTGTTCCAACAAGCAAAAGCTACAAATCGGCAAGTTAGGACATATCCATACCAACAAGCTAAGACTTATTGCAGCATGCAAAGCATATCATGCAGGCTAGGTCAATGACTTGAATGTGAAGTCTTGATGATATAGCAAGAGGGAGCGTGGATTGCGATATCTACATCTAAATTTGCACTCCGCAAACCGCTCTACAGAGCATGATGGAAGGTGTCTTGTACCACTACTATCCGTTCTTTTCCTTTTTCTACTGGCAAACAGGCCAAGGGAAAAATGACTGTTTATGTGCATCCATACTATTTTGGACTAAGCAATTTCATCACTCACTCTTTAACACAGCTTTCATCGATATGGTACTGACCTGGGCAATTGGAGTCATGGATCTTATAAAGTGTCTCATTTTTGGAACAAAGACTTTACTTCCTAGTACTGATAAGTCTCAACTTGCAGACTAATATCTATTGGAATAAGTCACTACTTGACAGAACCAATATCAGTTTGCTTAGCTGGTGATGTATGGGGTAGTTTGTGTCCATTTTGTGTAATATGGAGAAAATTTGGTTTAACATAGGGATGTATATAGGCAAGTTGTAATTTTTACTACAAGGCTGGCAGTTTGTTACAATTTTTGTGACAATGGTGATGTGTGTGGCAAATAGTTACAATGTTATTGTAACTTGATGAGTATAACTTAATTTCTTAGAATTTTGTTGTAAAATGACAGTGTTTGGGGAAATTTGTTACAATTTAGTGTCATGCTTATCTGTATTTGAATGTGAAATGAGGGATATCCTGTAACAGAAACTGTTACACCAACTGCAAAATTGTGGCATATATACTACCAACTTTATGTGTAACAATATTAGTACCATAGGGAATGGTAGTCATGAACTTATTTGACTGCAGTATCTGGGCTAATAGCAGTCACCATGTGTCAGTTCACTGTCATTGCCCTGTAATAGTGACAGCCATGTATTCAGGGTAATGGTTGTCAGCATATGCCAGTATATCAGAGACAATGACAGTTAACATATCATCTGCACATTATTGCCCCAATTATATCCACCAAGTATGTGTAAATTTGTTAAAATGTTGATGTAAAATGAGGTAGTTTCTTAAATTTTTGCTAGAACATGGGACAATTTGTTAAACTTTTCCTGTAAAATAAGGCGATTTCTTACTTTTTGCTGTAACATGGGGCAATTTGTTACACTTTTGATGTAACATGGAGCCATTTGTTACAATTTTTCAGTAACATTGTGATTTAACGGGCAGTTTACTAGCATTTTGCCATGACATGATGTGTGTGTGTGTGTGTGTGTGTGTGTGTGTGTGTGTGTGTGTGTGTGTGTGTGTGTGTTTTGCTGACGATGAAGTTTATGTATTTTACATGTGGCAATACTGCAAATTAAATGCATTACATATTTTTGAAAGCAGTTTTGAATATAGAAGCTAAAAATTCAAATCATTCTTACAGTTATGTGATTGTCTGTTTCGTTCTTATTTCTAAAACCATAACAAGACTACTGGATTGTAAAAAACACGAACTATTATTGGGGGGGGGGGGACATGGCTCGTTGCATGATGATGTCATCATACATAAGGAGTCGTTGCTTGTGATGTTCCTTCCCATACTTGCAGACAATAAGGGTGACTCATCTCTAGCGCTAACTGAGTGGGTTTGGTCGCATTAGTAGATTACCGTCCTTCTTGTTTTCTTCCTTATTTTTTCATTCTGTTCTTTATTCTCATAGGTGTGTTGCATGTAAGTCTGTACATGGACAGGGTAAAGTAAAGAGAATATATAGTATTTCAGCGTACGGTGTACAATGGGGCATGCCTAGGGTCGGAAGTTACAAGGTGTGGGCCAGTCTAGGAGGACTAATAACTAATTGAAATAGGCAGCGGAAGGGGAAGCAGTTCATGTTAACTTATGTTGGTGTCCGGTCACGGGGCACAGAGCCGAAGGCTCTGACTCTCAAAAAAAATGTCTGTTCTACTCGAGGTATGGATCACAACAGAGCGAGGCAACTGTGTTCTGCATTGCAGAAGGCTCCAGCGTCCACACATGTGACCTGTATCCCACGCACGCTATTGGCGAAAACCGATGGCGTAAATTCGCTAGGAGTTTTAGCAGAGGGCTCAAGATGTCTCTTTTCAGTAGCTTTAACGGGAAAGAACTCCCTCGGTGTTGAAAGGTAGGCAACTTGTGTCACCTAGGCACAACCGAAGTTGCTGTGGGAGAAAACTTGTAAAGATCTCACTGGGGCCTTTGAAAAAAAAATTTTTTAATTTATTCCGTAAAATATTCCTTAACTTGTTGCCACCCTCACATTCCTTCTCCCTTCAAGAGGAGTGGTGACTCACATTACTTACAAAAGTGTGTCTGTCACTCTCTGGAAAGATTGTTTCCGCTAGTAGGGGGCTTAATGCTATGGGAGGGATCTCATATAATATTTCATTTAGTGTAAGAGGGAGGTGACTTACATGTTGGCAAGTTTATCAACTTTCACGAGTTAAAAAAGAAACAGTAAAATATTAACTGTACATATCTTCTACTATAATTGAAATCATCATCGTCCAGATAATCAGTTCTTAAACTAAACAAAGTTAAAATCGAGCCTGAAAACTTCACAAAAGAGAAATGAACTATTATGGTTTCTGTTAGGTTGAGAGGAGAGAAATCTGTTATTACTGCTGTTGCAGTACTAAACTCATTCTCATTGGAAGTAGATGCTGGCTGGACTGAATCAGCACTGATCTTTTAATGGTTTAGAGGCGCCCCTAGAAATATGTAGTTGTTTGTGTTGTCTGGCAAATATTAATCTCGTTGCCACATAGTGGAACGAATACGAAAATATAAATTGTAACATCAACATAACAAAATACAATGTAAAATCCAAAATTTTAATAAAATACTTAAACTAAGATAATCAAAGTATTTCTGTAGCAACATAATAAACCAGCTTACTGCAGAACATTAACGTGTGGCTTGGGTAAGAATTGGATTAAGTACATTTGAAAAAGAACAGTAACCCAAGTAAAATCTAGCTACATCATCTGACTATTTTTGCGGGTAGTAGTTGCACTAAGTTGCTCAGGCTACAAAATATTAACATATTTCAGTAAAATGGAAGATTCAGTTACTAATCCAAAGAGATGGGGTTCTATGAAACACATAATACAAACCTTATCTATATTAACCCATGTTAAAACAGAGAAGCACAAAACCTTTTCTTATACCGACAAAATGCTCCATTCTGAATGAAATCAGGGGATAGCAAATGCTACCCACCAAAAGTCTATGAATTCCTGATACCGAAATGCTACCTTCTTTCCTTAAAATATCTTAAATCGCTTCATAGAGCAATAGTCATTCGAAACATGGCATGCTGGAATACACAGTGAGACAGGGAGAGAGAGAGAGAGAGAGAGAGAGAGAGAGAGAGAGAGAAATGTTACACCTAGATCAAAATTACTCAGTAGTTTCCACTTCTAAAATTGTAGCATAAACTACCCAGAGCATTTGATGAGCTGCCGCTGCCTCAAATTGGATAAATCGTTGTAAATGGCCAATGGAGCCAAATGATAGTTAAAAACTCACAAAAGCCAAATGAAAGCTATACCTATTCATTTAAAAATCATTTTAAATTACTTCATGGGATAATAGTCCTAAAGCACATCGCTTAATTTGTCATGTCAATTAATTTGTCATAACTGTGGCAAATGAAAATTAACAGGGTTGAAATGTGACTAAGTTGTGGTTTATGTGACAAATAATATAGGTCTCATAAGTGGGTAGGTATAATAAATATTTCTCATAAGTTAGTGCTCAAGATCCAACAAAAAATTGTCCAGTTGCCAAATGACTAGAAGCCGAAAACATTTCTCCCTCACTTTGTTTTCCATAATCTCCCACATCTATAAAAATAAATCGATAACGATAGTTCGCCACATCTCTAAAAGCTATTGAAAAAACATTTTGTACTTAAAAAACGTAATTCCACATGTCGCGGAATCCTCTCGGTATTCCTCCAAAAATTTTCATATCAGGAACGGATAGACGTCACTCACAGAAATTCCTCCATATCGCATCTACAACTGCCAAGACACACTTACCTACTGTGTAAACACTCAATCGAAATGTTAGACCCAAGGACCGAAAACACATCCCTGTTGCTAAGTACCCGAAACTGTAAAACGATATTGGAATATTACTCAGTCGCTGCACCCAAGTCGCTTTCCTACGTCTTTTAAGGCTAACGTTCTTGTCTAGCACGAGCCAACACAAAAATATCATCATCAAATCACTCAGGACAGCTTCTCAACAACTGCAACTGCTGACCTATAGCGTACTCACGTAGGACGGCGCCGGGGCACGTTTATCGCCCTTCACCGGACAGGTTCCGATCGGACGACTTCCGAATGCAATGTAGATGCAGCCTAAGAATGCGCAAAAACAGAGTTAGACAATGCTGTCTTACAGCAGGTTAAACACTAAGTACAGAGTGACACCAAATTTGTATATGAAAGGATCTTAACTTTTGTATGACAAAAAAATGGTTGACAAGTGTTGGTTCGGACTGTTAGTACATTACTTTTTTTAATTTAAAACTGAAATAGAGTGACAGAGTGCATCTCTGTGTTGAATTTCAGCAAACACAAAATTCGGAAAACGCTGGCTAGTCATTTCAGGAATTTGTTGTCTGCATAAAAACTGCAATAGAGTCGCCTCAATATAACGAAAATTCCCATACGTAACGGTTGGAGCGTGTTACAGAGTACTGCAGGACTTAATATGCCGTGTAAAACACTTAGGTAAGAAAAACGTTAATGTTAATATCACTGGAGGCAGGTCAAGAAAGCTTTGTAAAGAGATACTGAAGGAAATGATCAGTTAAAAGGACACAAGAATTAAAAACGCGGAGTCTTTTATAACTCTTAGTGACATCTTGAAAGAAATCAGGGAAAAAAGTGCTTCTAAACCGACAGTGGAGTAAGCTCATGCGCAAAGCAGTGGAACAATGTAATATTAGTTGCAAAGATTCGCAGTATCGCAATCTATTGAGCAATAAAAGACCAATGGAACAGACACTACAAAGAGAGGCTCTACATTCTTTGTTTGACAACAATACGAAACATTCAACGAAGCAGACTTGTAATAAGTACTAATATAGAAAAACTATAGTAAGGTAAACTTGATGCTTTCTTTCGAAAGACAACACAAAATCCTTGTCAATAAAATGCAAACTGCAAGTGTACTACAGTACGACACCAAAATTCTGCAACAAAGCTGAACAAAGCAAACAGCGAAATTCATCACGTGACGAACGCCTATACAGTAGTTGGCAGAGCGTACCTTTAAATATCTCAAAATCTTCAAAATACCTAAACTCTCCACGTAATAGAAATAGGCATGCACGTGGGCCATCCTTCTGAAAAAATATTAACACTTACTTAGAATCACTTAATATTTGTACTATCTGTAATTTTATCAGTAAATTGTCATTCAAAACCTATACAATAAATGACTTATAAATCATATAAAAATTAAACTTAATTAAGACAGACAAGAGTGAGAGAAGTGATAATGTGTGGTGGCAGGCTGGCTTATCGCAGGGCGACAGCTGTGCTGATCCATGTGTTTGTACCATGCAGTTTCTGCTTATAGTAAGCGTTCACTAGTAACATAGTCTGCAATTTAAACGACTCCAAAAACATTGTCTTAACTGGAAACTCGCTGCATGGTAAAATGAAGCATGGTTAACGGTTCTGCTCTGACATCTGGGAGCGACAGCATAAAATAGACCAGTTAACATCACTGAATCATGTTCTCTCATACAATTAGCAACATAACTAACATTCATTGCATCCTCTTCAGATTCCACAACGAAACGGTATCTGTGCAACAGAAAGAACAGCACTTATAGCACCTGACTCAGGAACTCTTGCCTACACATAATTACCTTCAACCACTAGAACGACAGGACCCATTGTCTGCTCACAAATTACCTCAATAAATCAATGTCATATCTATCTTCATATTTAAAAAAAAAATAAAAAATAAAAAAAAAGAACTTCGCTACACTCTGGGGGAAAGTCACCTTATCCTCGCAAAGCTCACAGGGGTACAAGAGATCAACTCTCCTTTATCACTCGTTATAACTCTTATTACGGTACGTAACTTAATACATCTTAGATCCTTGCACTGAGTTAACCAGTTAAGCAACTACCAATTACGAAAAACAGAAGGCATGGACAGACACACAATAAAACATCGGGGAAGAGAATGTAGAGAAATTCAGAAGAAAAAGAAAGAGAAGGTAAAAAAAGTTCATTCCTTTCGATCCACAGTCCGGCGTACCACACAGCTTCCTATAGGTTTCGGCAACACAGGTGCTAATCGTATTCTTACGACTGCGTATGCGCTTGGGTTCTCAAGTCGCCTAGTACCAACATTAAACTGACAGACAACACCAAGATCGTCAGAATCTATGGTCTGACGATTTTCTAACAACGCCTAGACATTGACTTCGCGTCTGTGTCTGGTATTGCAATGAAAACAAACTCCCATCAAGGTAAATGGATTTAGGGCGCAAACGATTTCGGAAACCTTGAAGACGCGGTTTGGAGGCATACGAGGTTACAGAACGCTTAAAGCGCTCACGTCTGTGGAGCAAGGAGTAGGAACCTACTTTCATCAGACTGCGCAGAAATGATGCTTACAGGAAAGATGGAAGAAACTTGAATTGATCTTGACACGAATAAAAAATGTCATGAACGACTGCGAGACTCGGTGGTTGCCAAACACATTGTGCATGCTGCACATCCATGGAGATTAAACGAAAACTCTCAGGGATATACCTTAAGAAACTACTCACCAAAATTACTAAGCATGATGTACTTCGACAACAGAGACTGAAACAAGGGCAAGAAATCCACTGCAATACACAGGTCCTAAGGAAGTACGTGTATAAATTACACATCCATTAATTATCCAACCAACGCAAATCTTAAGGGCTTATCAAGGACCAATTACACATTTTATCGTACCTCATAGTAATTAGACTCACAAAAATTTAAAGTTCAAATCGTCCTAGGTAAAGACACCTCCAAAAACCGAGCAATAACTGCAAAAGACGCAAAATTTAGCTGTTTATTGCAATTTACTGATCTCTAAGTTCTTCTCTGAACAAATGGCTGCAAGTGCCTTAGTACATGGCAACACTCACTCTAGAGTCGTCGCGTCGCGACGCGCAGAAGCGCGGCGACGGTAGGGTGGCGCCTGAGGGCCATAAGCACGCGGTACCGGTCTAGCAGCGGCATGGCTGGCGGGGCGGCTGGTTGCATGGCGAAGAAAGTACGCGCCCCGGACGTTGAGTCCAGGACCATAAAGCAGGTGGCAGTGAGTGGCTGGCCAGTGGCGAACGTGGGGCGGTATTGCGGCAAGTAGGCCGCGTAGCTAGTCGGCACCAACAGCAGAGACCGCGACGCGGACATCTCGGCCCGCGTGTGGCGGCAAAGCTTCGTGGCTTGCCACACTGCACTCAGACGACTGGCGGCATCAGAGGCGACGGAGGTAGGAGACAACAGCAGCAGGTTAACGGAGGCAGCGGCAAAGAAGCCGCGCCGAGGGTGAATAGTGCACCCGTGCGCTCCATGAGCCACAGCCCCGATAAGGACGCCTCGCGCATTTTCTTCATATCTCGGCGCCGGCTCAGTCAGCTAGCGGCGACTGAGAAGTTGGAACTTCTGCGACCGTCAAATGGCGCCGGAGCGCACGCAGCCCGCACATGGGCTGTGAGGCGCAGCTCGGTGTACTCAGCGCGCACGTGTTTGTGCGGCAGGCTGCGACAGGCAGGAAGTAGACTTTGTCCTGGGCGTTGGAATAGGCTAAGACAGCGTCTGGCGCGGCATCGCAATTGACGGGCTGCAGCGCCCATGCTCTGCTCGCAACGGAATAACAGCGGCGAATACTGACCGACTGCAATACATCGAACATGAACAAAAAGTAATGTTCCGAAGGCGGTAACAAATCGCGTTTCTGACACCAACGTACATGGGCAGGGAGAGGGAAGAAGGTTGTTGGAGTCTGCTTACGACGACAATGTACAGGAGGTCCAGCGATAAGGACTTGTGAATGGGCATCTAGGGCTGTCATTAAATGAAAGAACAGGAAATTAGGCAAAATAAAGAGAATATATTTCAATGTACGCTAGACAAGGGGCGCGCTTAGGGTCGGAAGTTACCAGATGTAGGCCAGTCTAGGAGGTCTGACAACTAATTGAAATGGGCAACGGAAGGGGAGACGTTTCATGTTGACTTATGTTGGTGGCCGGTTACGGATCGCAGAGCCAGAGGCTCAGCCTCCCAAAAAGACGTCGGTTCTGCTCGATGTCTGGATCACAAGAGAGCGAGGCAACTGTGTTCTTCACTGCAGAACGCTCCAGCGTCCACACACATGACCCGTATCCCACGCACGCTATTGGCTAAAACCGATGGCGTGAATTCGCTAGACTTTCAGCAGCGGGCTCAAGATGTCTCCTTTCAGCAGCTTCAACTGGACAGGACTGCCTCGGTTCTGACAGACGGGCAACTTGTGTCACGTACGCACAGCCGAATTTGCTCTGGGAGAAAGCTTGTACAAGTCTGACTGGCGCCTTTGAAATACATTTTTAAACCAATTCCTTAAAATACTCCTTGGCTGGGTGGCACCCTGTACAACTCTGTATTTAATGAAGTATAGTCCATGCTAGTTGACTAGTTTAAGAATAGCGTGAACATGGTGGTTCTTCCAAAATTAATCATTTTTAATACTCAATCATGAACACAGCGTAAATAGATACTAAATTTTTATTATTTTTTATATGATGCGCTTCGAAGGCTTTACTCTATTATCATGGGGCAGTTATGGTATTTAGATAAGGTCCATTGCTTCTACTAAATGAACAATGTACATGTGTCCAGAACGTTTTAAGTTAATCACTTTGAAAAATGATTTTGATGGATTTATGATGGAAATATTGTGGACCTGATGTGGCAAAATTGCAGTCGTGTGCACCTTAGTCGTGGACATGCATAAAGCATGTATTTGTTCTGCACACATTAAATAAAATCTTCTCGGTTTTCAAGCCGTGTCAGTTTGAATAAAATTCTGGAGCTCACCATGGCTCAATAATTCAACCCGACGTAGGGGTCATCTTCTGGTCGTTTACACCATTGGTCGACTGCTGATGATGTCATTCCTGTCTACATAACGGCAGGAAACTATGGCTGTCTGCGTCATCGTCGTCAGGAATAAAACTACTGACTGCTGGGTCTGGCAAGAATTTTCGCTCTTAAATTGCCACGATTATGGCCTCTGGCTCTGGCACCAATCAGATGGTTCAGATGGCTCTGAGCACTATGGGACTTAACAGCTGTGGTCATCAGTCCCCTAGAACTTAGAACTACTTAAACCTAACTAATCTAAGGACATCACACACATCCATGCCCAAGGCAGGATTCGAACCTGCGACCGTAGCAGTCGCGCGGTTCCCGACTGCGCGCCTAGAACCGCGAGACCACCGCGGCCGGCTGGCACCAATCAAAGAGGGCCAAAACGACGAGGACACGGAAGATGACTTGAGCAGCTAATAGCAGCTCAAACCCGCATACATCTACATCTACATTTATACTCCGCAAGCCACACAACGGTTTGTGGCGGAGGGCACTTTACGTGCCACTGTCATTACCTCCCTTTCCTGTTCCAGTCGCGTATGGTTCGCGGGAAGAACTACTGCCCGAAAGCCTCCGTGCGCGCTCGAATGTCTCTAATTTTACATTCGTGATCATCTCGGGAGGTGTAAGTAGGGGGAAGCAATATGTTCGATAACTCATCCAGAAACGCACCCTCTCGAAACCTGGACAGCAAGCTACACCGCGATGCAGAGTTCCTCTCTTGCAGAGTCTGCCACTTGAATTTGCTAAACATATCCGCAACGCTATCATGCTTACCAAATAACCCTGTGACGAAGCGCGCCGCTCTTCCTTGTATCTTCTCTATCTCCTCTGTCAACCCGACCTGGTGCGGATCCCACACTGATGAGCAATACTGAAGTATAGGTCGAACGACTGTTTTGTAAGCCACCTCCTTTGTTGATGGACTACATTTTCTAAGGACTCTCCCAATGAATCTCAACCTGGCACCCGCCTTACCAACAATTAATTTTATATGATCATTCCACTTCAAATCGTTCCGTACGCATACTCCCAGATATTTTACAGAAGTAACTGCTCCCAGTGTTTGTTCGGCTATCATATAATCATACAATAAAGGATCCTTCTTTCTATGTATTCGCAATACATTACATTTGTCTATGTTAAGGGTCAGTTGCCACTCCCTTGCTCCAAGTGTCTATCCGCTGCATATCTTCCTGTATTTCGCTGCAATTTTCTAATGCTGAAACTTCTCTGTATACTAGAGCATCATCCGTGAAAAGCCGCATGGAACTTCCGACACTGTCTACTAGGTCATTTATATACACTACTGGCCATTAAAATTGCTACACCACGACGATGACGTGCTACAGACGCGAAATTTAACCGACAGGAAGAAGATGCTGTGATATGCATATGATTAGCTTTTAAAAGCATTCACACAAGTTTGGCGTCAGTGGCGACACCTACAACGTGCTGACATGAGGAAAGTTTCCAACCCATTTCTCATACACAAACAGCAGCTGACCGGCGTTGCCTGGTGAAACTTTGTTGTGATGCCTCGTGTTAGGAGGAGAAATGCGTACTATCACGTATCCTACTTTGATAAAGGTCGGATGGTAGCCTGTCGCGATTGTGGTTTATCGTATCGCGACATTGCTGTTCGCGTTGGTCGAGATCCAATGACTGTTAGCAAAATATGGAATCGGTGGGTTCAGGAGGGTAATACGGAACGCCGTGCTGGATCCCAACGACCTCGTATCACTAGCAGTCGAGATGACAGGCGTCTTATCTCCATGGCTGTAACGGATCGTGCAGCGACGTCTCGATCCCCGAGTCAACAGATAGGGACGTTTGCAAGACAACAACCATCTGCACGAACATTTCGACGACGTTTGCAGCAGCATGGACTGTCAGCTCGGAGACCATGGCTGTGGTTACCCTTGACGCTACATCACAGACAGGAGCGCCTGCGATGGTGTACTCAACGACGAACCTGGGTGCACGAATGGCAAAACGTCATTTATTCGGATGAATCCAGGTTCTGTTTACAGCATGATGATGGTCGCATACGTGTTGGGCGACATCGCGGTGAACGCACACTGGAAGCGAGGATTCGTCATCGCCATAATGGCGTATCACCCGGAGTGATGGTATGGAGTGCCATTGGTTACACGTCTCGGTCACCTCTTGTTCGCATTGGCGGCACTTTGAACAGTGGACGTTACATTTCAGATGTGTTACGACCCGTGGCCCTCCCTACATTCGATCCCTGCGAAACCCTACATTTCAGCAGCATACTGTACGACTGCATGTTGCAGGTCCCGTACGGGCCTTTCTGAATACAGAAAATGTTCGACTGCTGCCCTGGTCAGCATATTCTCCAGATCTCTTACCAATTGAAAACGTCTCGTCAATGGTGGCCGAGCAACTGGCTCGTCACAATACGCCAGTCGCTACTCTTTATGAACTGTGGTATCGTGTTGAAGCTGCATGGGCAGCTGTACATGTACCCGCCTCCCAAGCTCTGTTTGAATCAATGCCCAGGCGTATGAAGGCCGTTATTAGGGCCAGATGTGGTTGTTCTGGGTACTGATTTCTCAGGATATATGCACCCAAATTGCGAGAAAATGTAATCACATGTCAGTTCTAGTATAATGTATTTTTCCAATGATTACCCGTTTATCATCTGCATTTCTTCTTGGTGTAGCAATTTTAATGGCCAGTAATGTAGATTGTGAAAAGCAATGGTCCCATAACACTTCCCTGTGGCACGCCGGAGGTTACTGTAACGTCTGTAGATGTCTCTCCATTGAGAACAACATGCTGTGTTCTGTTTGCTAAATATCTTCAATCCAGCCACACAGATGCTCTGATATTCCGTAGGCTCTTATTTTGTTTACCTGGCGTCAGTGCGGAGTGCGAGTTGGGTCTCACACGATCGCTGTTTCCGGAATCCATGTTGATTCCTACAGAGTAGATTCTTGGTTTCCAGAAATGACATGATACGCGAGCAGAAAACATGTTCTAAAATTCTACAACAGATCGATGTCAAAGATGTAGGCCTATAGTTTTGCGCATCTGCTCGACGACCCTTCTTGACATCTGGGACTACCTGTGCTCTTTTTCAATCATTTGGAACCTTCCGTTCTTCTAGAGACTTGCGGTACACGGCTGTTAGAAGGGGGGCAAGTTCTTCCGCGTACTCTGTGTAGAATCGAATTGGTATCCCGTCAGGTCCAGTGGACTTTCCTCTGTTGAGTGATTTCAGTTGTTTTCTATTCCTTGGGCACTTATTTCGATGTCATCCATTTTTCCGTTCGTGCGGTGATTTAGAGAAGGAATTGCAGTGCAGTCTTCCTCTGTGAAACACCTTTGGAAAAAGATGTTTAGTATTTCAGCTTTACGCGTGTCTTCCTCTGAATCAATGCCATCATCATCCCAGAGTATTTGGATATGCTGTTTTGAGCCACTTACTGATTTAACGTAAAACCGTAACTTCCTAGGATTTTCTGTCAAGTCGGTGCATAGGATTTTACTTTCGAATTCACTGAACGCTTCACGCATAGCCCTCCTTCAGCTAACTTTGACATCGTTTAACTTCTGTTTGTATGAGAGGTTTTGGCTGCGTTTAAACTTGCAGTGAAACTCTCTTTGCTTTCGCAGTAGTTTCCTAACTTTGTTGTTGAACCACGATGAGTTTTTCCCGTCCCTCACAGTTTTACTCGGCACGTACCTGTGTGAAACGGGTTTTACTATTGCCTTGAACTTTTTCCATAAACACTCAACATTGTCAGTGTCGGAACGGAATCCCAGAGTGACGTCATGCGGCACGAGGGGCCGACGCCACAATTGAAACTGCCGCTCTCGCCTCCCTACGAGCGGAAAATATCCGTCTCTGCTTCCTTTCGACATCCAAATCCCCCCACCTCCAAACCTAACTCAATGTGTACCTTGGTCTCTGTTCATTCTAATTTCAGCTGCCTCTTTTATGACGGAATCCCAGTATGTTGACGCATGTATGTGTTCTCAAACTGTATTTTGTGTACGTTTTCCGGACAATGCTCAGCTATGGCCGACTTATCAAGCTCCTTTTGTTTAATATGTCTTTTGTGCTCGGTACAGTGCTCTGAAACTGTGCGAACCGTCTGATCTATATGGACGCTGCGGCACTCGTAAGGGACAACATACGTTGCCCTACATTCAACATCATCCTGCATATGTCAAAGTCAGCCATACCTGCTCCTTTTTCTTTCACCCCGCTGCAGGTGTGTCTCAAGGCTCTGTTCTCTCACCTGTCCTTCACATCCTGTACAATGCAGACACTCCCAAGCCGCCACCCCCAACATACCTCCTGCTGTACGTAATACCCTTAAATTCTTTCATGACTCCCTCCAACGCCACCAGAATCTCCTAGCCGAGTGGTGTAATACGTGGAAACTTAAAGTAAACTTGCAGCAAAGCCAAGCCACCAGCTTTGGCCGCACCAGTTGGCGTTTCCGTCGTCCAGGTTTCTATCTCTCCGTTTACAATCAACCCACTCCTCTGACTAATACAGGAAAGTATTTAGGACTAACTCTCGACAGAAAACTAAAATGGGACGCACATCTCCTTACCATCAAACAAAAAGCCCAAAATCTACTACAAATAATAAATTGCTAACAGGCCGCACCTGAGGTCTACATCTTCCTACCGTTATCCTCACCTACAAATCTCTCATTCGCGCTACCTTAACCTACGCTAACACTACCTTAATCTCTCCCTTGCCTAAATTCTGTAAGTCCCTCGACATCCTGGAAAAACATGCACTCCGCGTCGCCTTCTGCACCCGCCTAGATTCCCTAACTCACATCCTGTACCAACTCATTCGCCTCCCACACCTCCTTCTCTTCCTAGACCACCTTCGGATACGACACATATATCGCGAAACCTAGTCCTAGCACCCAATCCATGACCCACTAATCACCAATCCAGGTACCCTGCTGCACCATTACATCCATATTTCACCTTCCATGCACCTCCATGCCTTATTCCTCCTCTCGTGCAGGAACGTTAACCAATTCCCACTCCCCAACGATGAAATCCGTGCCGAGATTTACACCCCTTCCCAACCCTAATCACAATGCTTCAACTCACACCATCCTCCATTTTTCTCTTTCCCCCTTTCTCCACCTTGCTGACTTCAAGTCGCTGTCTGCTGTTCTGCAGGACCCCATAGTCATACTCATCATTGCAACTTCATCATGTCAATTTTTTCGTGTGTCACTTACGATCACCATTACACCATGGGATCATTCACGTTCAAGAGTGACTTTATTTTAAGTCTAGTATAAGATCGTCAGACGAGTTTGAACAACCATCAGTACTTTCATCTCTGTTTGTTGTACAAATCCTCGTTTATTGTCACTTGATTTTATGTAAAAATCGTCACTATCGTCCACCTATGTATTTTTTAGAAAATCAGCTGTCATTGTCACCTTTTATATGTTTTAGCCATTTGTAAATACAATTTTTGTAACCTTTGGTTCCCACTGTGTTGAACTGAAATAACAATAAAGAAAAAGAAAAAAAAATCTGCCCCCACAGTCAGCGGTTTTCTCCTGGCGACGATGACGTAGATAGCAATCGAAAGCTGAAGAACTTTATTTGAACTGACGTGGCTTGAAAACCGAGAAGATTTTATTTGGTAATGCTGTATTTATACATTCACTATTTACCAGTTATACCAGATTTGTTACTGGTATTTCGCGTTTCCTATTTTATAGAGACATTGTATGTCATTTTCTTCCTGTGATATACGAGGGTTATTGTAAAGTGTTTTTGGAAGTTTTTTCCTTTGTGGGCATTGGACCATGATACAGGGCATATTTCTCTGCCTAACGTCTTGTCTCCCAATGCTGGTGACGGTATCAGAATTCATAACGACATGGAAATGAGTTAAAATCTGAAACAAGCTCATGAAACCGAACTTCTTTTACGAAACCGTGCCATCAGGCGTCATCAGATCGCTATCTAAGATCTTGGAGTCGAACTGATTTTTGATATGAAGATTTCAGTTTGGAAAAGTTGGTGCTGTTTATTTTATTTACTACTAAGACTCACAACCTCTCTAATTTCAGTGTTTCTCGTTTTCTGTTGGAGCTGTTTTTTGTGTTTTTGAATTTATATTGCCCTCTATGTACATCCTAGCAGAGTGATAATTCGATTTTGATAAAACTGTGGTATCAAAGAAACGATGTTGGTGGTCCTCTGGTCACTGAGTATGTTCCGCTACCTCCCATTTATCTGTGGTGCCCAAACGACAGTTACTCTTTTATTCCATAAGGCGGGTGTTGATGCTTGTTTTCGCAATTCCTATGTCACTCGACCGCATGTGAAATGCGTTTTATATAGTCCGGCTGCGGCAAGCTGAGGGCTTAGGTCTTCTGCAGATGTTGGCGCACCTACGAGATACATACTGTGTCTATACTATGTCTTCTGGTTACTCTGCTGACGATTTGTGACAGATTTTACAAATGGGGCGAAAACTTTCCTTCTAGTTGGTTCTTCATTATAAGCTGCAAATACCTTAGGATTAGCCCGCCATGTATTTTTCTTGAAAGCTGTTTTAAATATTCGAGCGCGTCCTCGAAGTACTGTGGCACATAGTTTCTTCCAGTCCGGTCCACCAATGTTTCGGTAACTCCTCTTTCCGCTTTGGGACGGTGACTGGAATATCTGTGAAGGAATTTCTATCCGTAGACTGGGATTTCTGTAGACATTGTGCCTTTTAAGTTTCGTCGGTTTTTCTAAGTATCTGCACATCCCAAAAATGTATGCGTACAAATTATTCTGTTTGCTGAGCATGTTTCAGATTATAACTGCTTTCTGAATGGTTATAGCCGCTGATGATGTCTCTAGAATCGAAAGGCGAAAGGATAAGCAGAGAAATATGCCTTTCACAACGGCATAGTGTCCATAAATCAAATCTCACCAAAAATGCAAATACCGGCCGTGGATGCCGGCATTATATAGATGTTATAAAGCTATACATCTTCACCTTTTCTACATTATTTCTACCCTACTGAGAGCAATGTTAGGTTTAATTTTCACATACGTCATCCGTATACTTCATTAATAATACATTTTACTTGATATGTATTCTGAGTTTCGTGATGTAAATTTAAATGAATAGGTTACCACACGTACATTGTTTTTTTAAATTAATGTTGTTTGTATACTTTTTGCGATAGTGTTGTTACGTCTAAGTTATTTCTAGTTCAGAAGTTGATGTTGGTCTTACCTTTCTCCATGATTTTTTCTATCTGTAGTAAGGACAAGCCAGTGTTTTGAATGCTTTAATGTGGAATGCCCTTTTATTTGTTTATTTGTTTCTTTTTATTTAATTTGTATTCGATTAGCTATTCACTTCTCTGGGTTACAGATTATGTTTTTCATAATTATGTTGATAGTTTCAATTTTATAATTACTTTTCGTTAGTAATTTTTTTATGATATACATTTAATTTGACAGAGGTATTATTACTGCTATGTGGATCATACTATTCCAGCTTGTTAATATTTGTGATATGGGACGGCACGAGAAGTTGTGAATGGTCATTTCTGTTACTGCTGATCATTTTAGTTTGCATCTACGTTCTGAAAACGTTTAAATTATAACAGCGTTTTCTCTTTATCGTACTCCAATAGCTATTTTCTATTATTCAGCTGTCACGTGATATTCGACGTTTTTTCCGTCTTTATCTAATGAATTTTCAACATTTTTAATTTTCTGCCACATGATCATTATCCGATGATATTCGTAAGACCGAATTTCTTTCAATGAATTTAGCTGTTTCCAGTCAAGTGTCCATCTTTTACACATTGTATCATCCTACGTGCAACTGCATGCTGTAAACTCGTGATAAAAGGTAGTAAGTTAAATTTCATCACCAGTATTTATCTATAAAAGTGAGTTCTGGTTGTGCATGCAAGTCCTCATCATTATTATGTGCACAGATATCCGTAATTAACCATCTTTGCAATGTCTCATTTTTAGAGAGTGCGACAATTTTGAAAGTGACAGTCCGTCATATGGGGACGTTAAGATCATCGACTCAGTTGATACTTTTCCTGGCCATTTACACCATATACGCTAAAATATATCAATAAACATAGGAATTCCACATCACTGGCTTAAACTGTACCAAAACGTCAGTTGTTAGCTTTTAGATAACGCGCAGGGACCCAAAGTACATAGATTTATGAGAACTGAAGCAGCAGTGGGAAAATGCCGTCGTGAGAGATGTAAAAAAGCAAATGAAACGAGAGAATGGCGAATTAGAAAAGACGGCTACATTCATCAAACCTTCAGTTACCTAGTGTCACCTCAGCATATTACAGGGCGGTTCATTCGCAATAAAGTGATTTGTTATGTCCCGAACTTAATGCGCTGTTTTAAGTGTGTGCTCTATAGACATTAGTTCAGTACGTAGTAAATTTGGGCTGGCTACACACCACTACCACCGTCATACCTTAGCAAAAGATCTTGCTGAAAACCCAAGTAAATTCTGGTCTTACGTAAAATTGGTAAGCGGGTCGAAGGCTTCCATCCAATCACTCACTGATCAGTCTGGCCTGGCAACAGAAGACAGCAAAACGAAAGCTGAAATTTTAACTTAAGCATTTGAGAAATCTTTCAGGCAGGAGGATCATACAAACATACCGCCGTTATGGAGGCCATAGTGATGGACATCCCTGGGGTTGGAATGCAGCTAAATGGGTTGAAAATAAATTAATCGTCAGGTCCTGATGGGATTCCAATTCGGTTTTACAGAGAGTACTCTACTGAATCGGCTCCATACTTAGATTGCATTTATCGCGAATCTCTTGCCAAAGGTAAAGTCCCGAGTGACTGGAAAAAAGCGCAGGTGACGTCTGTATATAAGAAGTGTAGAAGGACGGATCCTCAAAATTACAGACCAATTTCCTTAATATCGGTTTGTTGCAGGATTCTCGAACATATTCTCAGTTCGAATACAATGAATTTCCTTGAGACAGAGAAGTTGCTGTCCATGCATCAGCACGGCTTTAGAAAGCATCGCTCCTGCGAAACGCAACTCGCCCTTTTTTCACATGATATCCTGCGAACCATGGATGAAGGGTACCAGACGGATGCCATATTCCTTGACTTCCGGAAAGCGTTTGACGCGGTGCCCCACTGCAGACTCCTAACTGGGGTACGAGCATATGGGATTGGTTCCCAAATATGTGAGTTGCTCGCAGACTTCTTAAGTAATAGAACCCAGTACGTTGTCCTCGATGGTGAGTGTTCATCGGAGGTGAGGGTATCATCTGGAGTGCCCCAGGGAAGTGTGGTAGGTCCTCTGTTGTTTTCTGTTTATATAAATGATCTTCTGGATAGGGTGGATAGCAATGTGCAGCTGTTTGCTGATGATGCTGTGGTGTACGGTAAGGTGTCGTCATTGAATGACTGTAGGAGGATACAAGATGACTTGAACAGGATTTGTGATTGGTGTAAAGAATGACAGCTAGCTCTAATTATAGATAAATGTAAATTAATGCAGATGAACAGAAAAAAGAATCCTGTAATGTCTGAATACTCCGTTAGTAGCGTAGCGCTTGACACAGTCATGTCGATTAAATATTTGGGCGTAACATTGCAGAGCGATATGAAGTGGGAGAAGCATTTAATGGTAGTTGTGGGGAAGGCGGATAGTCGTCTTCGGTTCATTGGTAGAGCTTTGGGAAGATGTGGTTCATCTGTAAGGGAGACTGCTTATAAAACACTAATACGACCTATTCTTGAATACTGCTCGAGCATTTGGGATCCTTATCAGGCCGGATTGAGGGAGGACATAAGAGCAATTCAGAGGCGGGCTTTTAGATTTGTTACTGGTAGGTTTGATCATCATGCAAGTGTTACGGAAATGCTTCAGGAACTCGGGTGGGAGTCTCTAGAGGAGAGGCGGCGTTCTTTTCGTGAATCGCTACTGAGGAAACTTAGAGAACCAGCATTTGAGGCTGACTTCAGTACCATTTTAGTGCCGCCAACCTACATTTCGCAGAAAGACCACAAAGATAAGATAAGAGAAATTAAGGCAGTCATTTTTCCCTCGTTAGGTTTGGGAGTGGAACAGGGAGAGAAGATGCTAGTTGTGGTACGAGGTACCCACCGCCACGCACCGTATGGTGGATTGCGGAGTATGTATGTAGATGTAGATGTAGAACATGGAAACACTTGGTCATACCGTCCCTTTCACATGAAATGCAGAGACAGCCATGCTGTTTGCAGCTGTGACTGCCAAATATTCGTGGATTAAAAGTAGATTCTGGAGATGAAAGTCACAAGGAGAATATATTTCTGGAAAGCAACTCCTCAACGCAGACTTTGTCAATGGAAGTAACAACAAACATATACACGTTTAAGTGCTCTTATAATGGCGGAGTTCTCGTAAAAGCAATTACCTCACCCACACAAACAGCGAAAGCATGAGACAAACTTTTCCTACAAGTTAAGTTATATAGCACAGATTTTCAACCTTTTCCCACCCACCACACCTTTTCCGACGCAAAAATTACTCAACGCCCCCAACCCTTTTTTTCAAGGAAAGGAAATCAGACGCAGGTCCGATCTATAAATAAATAACATAAATTTTTCCAACAAGTTTTGATCATAACACGCTTTTCGAACAATAATTCAATGGCCAAAGTCTTCGTCCTGGAATGCCATATTACAGGCATATGTGTTCAAACTTCAGCTGGTTCATATCTTGCTATTAATATGTAATTCTCAATAAGGATTGAAAAAGTTATATATTTAAATTATTTTATTAAAAGGTATCAGCAATATTGATGTCCTCCTCAAAGATTGACTAGCAAATACATAATTAAAAATTACACAATAAATTTAGTGAGAGGGGTGAACTTGGTGTAATGGCAATAATTTTTTAGTATTTGATGTCATGTTTGTACGAGTGTGAGTCAAATGAAAACGTTAAATTTGTAATAACAATTAACCTGTAAGTTGGTAAGTGTGCTACAAACAGCGTACAGAATGGCCTGTAGGTGGCAGCATAGTGCAGATGCACACATACCGTCGCAGTATCAGTATAAAGTTGGCCGCCCCACTTGCGACTTGCACCAGGGAAGAACAGCGTTCTGTTATTCGGTTTTTGCGTAGTGAAGGTGTGAAACCTATTGAAATTCATTGACGAATGAAGGTTCAGTACTGTGATGCATGTTTGTCACAGCAGCAAGTCTACGAATGGAGTAGGAAGTTCGCAAATGGTGTGACTTCAGTGGAAGATGCTCCTCGTCTAGGTCAGGCACAACGAGTTGTGACTCCACAGAACATTGCAGCAGTTGAAGCCATAGTGAAGGAAAACCGCCGAGTGACAGTGAATGACATTGCAGCATGTTTACAGATTAGTCATGGGTCAGCACACCACATTGTGCATGATGTGCGTCAGTTTCACAAAGTGTCTGCAAGATGGGTGCCACGGCAGCTGACTCCTGAAATGAGAGAACGATGTGTTGATGATTGTGAAGAACTTCTTCGGCGCTTTGAACGAGAAGTTCCTAGATAACAGAATGCAGCATGTCATTCTCAATGGAGAGAAGTCTTCCGAAATAAGAGTGATTTCAGGTGTGCCGCAGGGGAGTGTTGTAGGGCCGTTGCTATTCACAATATACACTCCTGGAAATTGAAATAAGAACACCGTGAGTTCATTGTCCCAGGAAGGGAAAACTTTATTGACACATTCCTGGGGTCAGATACATCACATGATCACACTGACAGAACCACAGGCACATAGACACAGGCAACAGAGCATGCACAATGTCGGCACTAGTACATTGTATATCCACCTTTCGCAGCAATGCAGGCTGCTATTCTCCCATGGAGACGATCGTAGAGATGCTGGATGTAGTCCTGTGGAACGGCTTGCCATGCCATTTCCACCTGGCGCCTCAGTTGGACCAGCGTTCGTGCTGGACGTGCAGACCACGTGAGACGACGCTTCATCCAGTCCCAAACATGCTCAATGGGGGACAGATCCGGAGATCTTGCTGGCCAGGGTAGTTGACTTACACCTTCTAGAGCACGTTGGGTGGCACGGGATACATGCGGACGTGCATTGTCCTGTTGGAACAGCAAGTTCCCTTGCCGGTCTAGGAATGGTAGAACGATGGGTTCGATGACGGTTTGGATGTACCGTGCACTATTCAGTGTCCCCTCGACGATCACCAGTGGTGTACGGCCAGTGTAGGAGATCACTCCCCACACCATGATGCCGGGTGTTGGCCCTGTGTGCCTCGGTCGTATGCAGTCCTGATTGTGGCGCTCACCTGCACGGCGCCAAACACGCATACGACCATCATTGGCACCAAGGCAGAAGCGACTCTCATCGCTGAAGACGACACGTCTCCATTCGTCCCTCCATTCACGCCTGTCGCGACACCACTGCAGGCGGGCTGCACGATGTTGGGGCGTGAGCGGAAGACGGCCTAACGGTGTGCGGGACCGTAGCCCAGCTTCATGGAGACGGTTGCGAATGGTCGTCGCCGATACCCCAGGAGCAACAGTGTCCCTAATTTGCTGGGAAGTGGCGGTGCGGTCCCCTACGGCACTGCGTAGGATCCTACGCTCTTGGCGTGCATCCGTGCGTCGCTGCGGTCCGGTCCCAGGTCGACGGGCACGTGCACCTTCCGCCGATCACTGGCGACAACATCGATGTACTGTGGAGACCTCACGCCCCACTTGTTGAGCAATTCGGCGGTACGTCCACCCGGCCTCCCGCATGCCCACTATACGCCCTCGCTCAAAGTCCGTCAACTGCACATACGGTTCACGTCCACGCTGTCGCGGCATGCTACCAGTGTTAAAGAGTGCGATGGAGCTCCGTATGCCACGGCAAACTGGCTGACACTGACGGCGGCGGTGCACAAATGCTGCGCAGCTAGCGCCATTCGACGGCCAACACCGCGGTTCCTGTTGTGTCCGCTGTGCCGTGCGTGTGATCATTGCTTGTACAGCCCTCTCGCAGTGTCCGGAGCAAGTATGGTGGGTCTGACACACCGGTGTCAATGTGTTCTTTTTTCCATTTCCAGGAGTGTATATCAATGACCTTGTGGATAAGATCGGAAGTTCACTGAGGCTTTTTGCGGATCATGCTGTAGTATATCGGGAGGTTGTAACAATGGAAAATTGTACTAAAGTACAGGAGGATCTGCAACGAATTGACGCATGGTGCAGAGAATGGCAACTGAATCTTAATGTAGACAAGTATAATGTGCTACGAATACATAGAAAGAAAGATCCTTTATCATTTAGCTACAATATAGCAGGTCAGCAACTGGAAGCAGTTAATTCCATAAATTATCTGGGAGTAGGCATTAGGAGTGATTTAAAATGGAATGGCCATATAAAATTAATCGTCGGTAAAGCAGACGCCAGACTGAGATTCATTGGAATAATCCTAATGAAATGCAGTCCGAAAACAAAGGAAGTAGGTTACAGTACACGTGTTCGCCCACTGCTTCAATACTGCTCACCGGTGTGGGATCCGTACCAGATAGGGTTGATAGAAGAGATAGAGAAGATCCAACGGAGAGCAGCGGGCTTCGTTACAGGATCATTTAGTAATTGCGAAAGCGTTACGGAGATGATAGATAAACTCCAGTGGAAGACTCTGCAAGAGAGACGCTCAGTAGCTCAGTACGGGCTTTTGTTGAAGTTTCGAAAACATACCTTCACCGAGGAGTTTATTGCTCCCTCCTACGTATATCTCGCGAAGAGACCATGAGGATAAAATCAGAGAGATTAGAGCCCACACAGAGGCATACCGACAATCTTTCTTTCCATGAACAATACGAGACTGGAATAGAAGGGAGAACCGATAGAGGTACTCAAAGTACCCTCCACCACACATCGTCAGGTGGCTTGTGGAGTATGGATGTAGATGTAGATGTAGAAGGTGATGGCTTCCTTGAAAGAATAGTTACTGGGGACAAAACGTGGGTTCACTTCCACCATCCGGAAACGAAGAGAGCGAGGAAGGAATGGCGCCATTCCTCATCACCAAAACCAAAGAAGATCCGAACAGAACCATCAGCAGGATGGTTATGCTGACTCTCTTTTTTGGACGAAAAGGCAGCTTTTTGGAGCATTACATGCCTAGAGGCACCACTGTCACCAGTGCATCATACACAGATCTTCTAAAAAATCATCTGCGGCCTGCAGTCAAATCAAAGCGATGTGGATTGCAGTCAGCAGGTGTCCTTTTGCAACATAACAATGCAAGGCCCCACACTGCCCGTTCAACAGTTGCAAGAATCAAAGACCTACATTTTGAGTGTCTTCCTCATCCACCATACTCACCAGACCTCCCCCCAAGTGGTTTCAATATGTTTGGACCATTCAAAGACACAATGGGAGGAAAGAAGTTCCGTTCTGATGAAGAGGTACGCCACGCGGTGCATGAGTGGTTGCGCGGACTACCAAAAGAATTTTTTTCTAGTCGAATTTATGCTCTTTGTAAGCGCTGGACGACTAGCATCGAACGTGGGGGAGATTATGTTGAAAAGTGATACAGCTTTGTACCACTTCTGCACAATAAATAATATTTAAAAAAATATTCAAGGTTTTCATTTGACTCACCCTCGTATCAGCTATCTCAAAACACCGCGTTCTGCAGCTGACATCTGTTTCTCTTCTTCATAACTAACATGTCAACGACGCTAAATCCTCTTTCCGCTGAATGCGAAGATGGGGAAGCAATGAAATACTTCTATGTGGCAGCCCATAACTCTGGATACAATGTAACTATGTGCCTCTGAAGCCAAAATTCTTGATTTTCATTTTTTAATATTAATTTTCAGTCTTCATTTGTCGCAAGTTCTGTCAGCTTTATCTGCGCCCAGCGTAATGTTACTTTCTCTCTGTGATCACAGAAATGCATCAGGGAGATCTGAATCGTGTGCAGCATTTTCCCTGCTTTGTTCAACAGTGGCATTTGTTGGAAGGCACTGAAGAAGTCAGAAGAAATAGAAAATTCCTCCCACTTTCAGGCCTCGTAGATTCCATTGCCCTCATGAAACTGTACTTAAACCTATTAAGCAACCATCATGATTATTCTAAGATTCAGACAAAGTGGTGGATGATTATGTGCTCTAAGGTCCTTCCCACGTAACCCTTGAAGCCAACACTACGATAATATTCGGGAACGTGTGATCCTCTTCAGGTTCCGGCAGGGGGAATAAAATAACCTCCTTTCACGGGTATGCGAAATGTCCTGTTCCAAAACTTAACGTATAAGGATGGAAGAGAGATTTTTTGGAGTTTGCCTTTAGGTGTCACACCATGCTGCAATGAATGCTGTCGTGACCTTTGACCCTTACGTGCTACAGACAGTGCCAATTTCAGCTCCTAGATGGGGAAAGGGAGGCTGTAAACTTCATTGTTGGTAAAACTAAAATGAACACTGCCTCTCTCAGTGATGGTTCAACAGTAACGGAATGCTAGGTTCTGTCTATCATTAGTACGAGCGAAACGGTCCAACATGCTCCGGGCAAAGTCTCCTTCGCTGGTCTGGAGAGTAATATTCTGCATTGCAACGGTACTGGGCATCTTGTACTTTTCGCTGAAATTGTTCTGGAAGCGTCCCATACAATCGACGGCTTTGCGAAACAGTTTGTTAGTTCCGGAATGCCTGGCGTGATATTTTATTGATCTCTCTCTTCATACGGTGGCATTTCGCTATCAGAAACCGAAAGACTACGAGGTTTCCAACTGATAATGTGGACTGAAACTTTCTGAGTGCCATGCACCTGTCCTTCATTGCGGAACAACATTCTGCATTCCTCCACGGAAAAGGCAGTCTTTTTAGTTTTCCAAAGAAAGTAGGAATGGATGCATCTGTGACGTGGTAGGTCATGCCGGTGATGTGATCCACTCGTTCCTGGAGCTTGTTTCTACGTTACAAAAATGCAAGATGCCTATACGGGAGCGGTTCTCTACGGGGATGGTAATGAGGTCTGATTGGTGGCTCGGTATAAAGCAAATTAAGGGAGTGTTGACGGCCACTTGTTACCCACCCCCCTCCCACCGGGGCAATACTCGCAAAGCTGCGGCGGAAAGTTATAGTGAGATCAAAAGGTATTAAAGGCTTGTTTCAAAAACAACAGATCTAGGTTACTTCCAACAATTTTTGAAAATTATTAAACGTCATCTTGCTTACCAGCTGAATTCTTTTATGTTGCAGTATTTCCTTCGATACATCTCCTGCTGCGCCCTGGTATCTGACGCATGTGCGCAGTGAGCGAGTAGTAGCAAAAGCAAATTATTACTGCTTTTGAGTCGAAATTTGCCTTGCACAGATATAATTTAGGTCGAAAACAATATCGCCGGTTAAAACATCTTTCTTCTGTGAAAACAAATGATGAAAATTTAGTATTTTGTCGGCACTTGAACGCACTTAAAGAAGATTTGGCATGCGTGTTTTAAGATCTCCTTAAAACAATCAATCCAGATTGAGCACTGGAAACTTTCTTTGATCCACAAACATCAGAATTATCCTTTCAGGAAGAGCTGACAGAACTTTCAACAAATGACTAGTGAAAATAAATATTCTGAAATTTATATCAAGAATTCTGGCTTCAAAGGCAAATTCCTATGTTGTATCCATCTTCATGGGCTACAACAAATAAGTATTTAATTGTTTTCCCGTCTTCTTATTTACCGGAAAGAGGATTTAGCGTGGTTAGCAAGAACAAAAACACACTGTCAATCACAGAGCGCGGCGAATGAAGATTGCTAATGACCAACATGACACCAAATGCTGAAAAATAGTGTCATTACACCAAGTTAACCTCCCCCCCCCCCCGCCCCTCCGACTGAAAATACTATGAAATTTTTAAATATATATTTGTTATTCCACCTCTGAGTATGACACCTTGTGGAAGGTATTTTGTTGTTTCCTGCCGATGACCTAATAAACAGAAAACTTGTTTGAAATAAATAGATACTAGAAGAAAAAAGCACATTCTTTCAACCGGAAATATGAAATTTTTTACCAGTCAATGGCGAAAGAACCCCAGAATACGTCAGATTTTAAGTTTTAGTTTGCTGCAGAGTGAATGACGCATCAGTGTTTCGTCTAGCAATCAATCAGGCACAATTATGTTCCACAGACAGTCAACATTCTCTCTTTTATCTCTCATTTCCTATTCATTCCAGTTTATTTTAAAGACAGATACATCGCAAGTTTTACGGCAGGTGTGTGTGTGTGTGTGTGTGTGTGTGTGTATGTGTGTGTGTGTGTGTGTGTGTGTGTGTGTGTGAGAGAGAGAGAGAGAGAGAGTTTTTGACATGAGAAGATTCAGGAAAAAAATTTCTGTTTATTTTCTACTGTTTCTGAACACTATTACTCGTTTCAGCTACGTTAATCTAAACCGACTTCAGATGGATGCTAAAGACATCGATGTTGCGCTCTCAAATTCCATAATCAGTCACTATTCGAGATAAATAGGTTACATGCTGGGATTTGATTTCAACCTCTCCTGCCCTTTCATTGCCACACTGCTATATTAGAACGTTCATCACAGTAAACTACACAACTGAGATGTTAATGCCGGTCGGAGTGGCTGTGTGGTTCTAGGCGCTACAGTCTGGAACCGAGCGACCGCTACGGTCACAGGTTCGAATCCTGCCTCGGACATGGATGTGTGTGATGTCCTTAGGTTAGTTAGGTTCAAGTAGTTCTAAGTTCTGGGGGACTGATGACCTCAGATGTTAAGTCCCATAGTGCTCAGAGCCATTTGAACCATTTTGAACCAGCGCTCTGTGCAACTCCCTACTTCTGGATCTCCATTCGTGTTGTTTTGGTCCTTACAAGATTCGCGAGTGCGACATTCTGTTCTGCAATGACGTTCTCAGGTATGGCCTTCTTATTTTTCGTTACAATCCTCTTCAATGACCATCTGTGACGCTCAGTCATGACGACCATTCGTCCGCGTTGTGACTTAGCTCATGATGTTTTTCTGCTTTCCTTGTATGCGGTGTAAATATTCGGTGTCTCTTGAAACACCAAACACTTCGACTTCCTTGGTTACGGAAGCACCCACGCTACGAGAACCAACAATTTGTTCACATTCGAAGTCGCTTAGCTCCGACATAATGCACTGACAACTTTGCAGAAAACTGTTGTGCCTAAGGCTGTCCAGTGCAACGTATTGAGAACGTAGTACAAGTGCCGTCAGTAGTCAAACACAGCAGCGCAACATGGAGGATCGGCTACATCTGCATTTATCTTCAAGCATGTATTTCTCTCGGTGTTTCCATATTTATGTCTACGCCCTATATGTGACGCTTTCACGCATGCTAAACGAACATGTGACAAAACGCACTGCTCTCTTCGGATCTTCTTTGTTTCTTCTATGAACTCAGCCTGACGACCAGTACTCAGGTACCATTCGAACGAGAGTTTTGGAATCTACCTGCGCAGACACACCCCGTAACTACGGGACTTCCTAGGTTTTGCCCATCCTGGTTGACACTGCTTCTTTTCTAGCTAAAAACCAAACACATCTCCCATAAATGAAAGAGAGCCACCTTTAATGTGTTGGTTGGCTCAGTCGATGATATACCACGTGTCTCTTCTAAGAATCATACAAACTACAGTTGCAGGTGCCCAGTGTATGAAATATGCATTGAAGAAAACAATCTGGAGGGATTATAACCAGATCTCTATTAATTTTCTTCTGAGAATTGTCATTACTGATTGCTCGTGATATCTTTAAGTTTGTCTCGATATGACAGATACCCGACGTGGTCGTTTTCGAAAACACGAATGTAATTTGAACAGATGTATCATACGTAAGATGCATCGTTCCGGGGTCACTAGTGTCTACAAACGTTTGGCTTGTTAGTTAAACAGCAAACTGATGCAAATGGAATGAAAAAATATACATACGATGTAGTATGTAGTGGGGTTGCAGTTAATGTACTATAAACAAGATCGAAGTGTTGCCTGACACTGATAATGAATTGGAGGCAGTGCCACACACTTCTCTAGTATCTCCTCGATTTCTGCGCAGATGAAAGAAACTATAAAACGAAATTGGAGAAATGGGGTGAGGATGGGGGGTTAATTTCAATCAACACTTAGGAATTCCGTTAACCGCTGTACACTCTAAGAGAAGCATCATTGTACGAGGGGCGTCCAGTAAGTAATGCAGCATATTTTTTTCTCGGCCAGCCACGTTAGAGAAAATGCAGAATTTTTTGTGGGTCTTCGTGGAAAAAAAAGGCGTTTTTACCGGAGGTGCGTTCCAAGCAGAGAGCAGTTACTGAGTTTCTTTTGGCGGAAAAACAGAGTGTCGCAGGTATTCATAGGAGCTTGCAGACTGTTTATGGAGATCAAGTACTGAACAAAAGCACGGTGAGTCGTTGGGTGAGGTGTCTATCATCATCGATACAAGGTCGCGCAAACCTTTCTGATCTGCGTGCCGGCCGGCCGCACACAGCTGTGACTCCCGCGATGTTGGAACGTGCGGACATTCTCATTCGAGCAGATTCGACGGATCACATTCAAACACGTCGCTCTACACCTGGGCGTTTCTGTTGGTAGTGTTAACACAATCATCCACCGGTTGGGGTACTCAAAGATGTGTACCCGCTTGACTCTCGCCGTCTAACAGAACACTATAAAGAGCCACGAATGGCCACCTGTGCGAAATTGCTTGAGCTTTACAGAGCTTTTTTTGTCGAACACCGACACAGGCGTTGAAACATTTGTCCATCACTTCGAATCGGAAACAAAACGACGTCCATAGAGTGGCGCCACACCACCTCTCCTCCGAAAAATAATTCAAACCGCACCCTCAGCTGGTAAAGTAATGGCGACAATCTTCTAGGACTCTGAATGTCCTCCCTCATGGTGCAACAATCAACTGTGGAGTTTACAGTGCTACTCTCAATAAATTTAAGAAAGCAGTTCAGCATGTTCGTCGCCTCAAAAATACAAACGAACTTCTCTTCCTCCTTAACAACACAAGGCCTCACATTAGTCTGCGAACCCGTGAGAGGCTCACAAAACTTAATTCGAATGTTCTTCCTCATTCACCCTACAGCTTGGAGCTCGCACCTTCCGACTCCCATCTGTCTGACCCAATGAAGGATGCACTCCGCGGGAAGCAGCACGTGGATGATGGGGAAGCTGTTGATGCAGAAAGGCATTGGCTCAGACGCAGAGCAGTAGAGTGGTACCATTGCAGGAATACAGGCCCTCCCAGTAAGACGGCGTCAAGATATCACATTGAACGGTTTTTATGTTGGAAAGTAGGGTTTCCTTGCTAAAAGAGTGGGGTATAATATGATGTATTCGAAACCTGAGCAGAATCAACCAGCTTCCAGAAAAAAGTGTTGCATTACTTATTGAACGCCCCTCGGAATGCTGAGTATTTTTAGGGGGTATTGCAGCAGCTACAGGGCTTGCGATGGAACTACCGTAGGTAGAGGACCGGAAGGTACACGGCATTATATAGCAACAGCTGGCCTGCTCATGTCGCCAATCACTGACACATGAGGAAACGACATCTGACCCTTTTTCAGTCCTCCTTATCATAAATTAGAAGTGTTGTCTGCTACTGATAACAAGCTTAAGCCAGTAAGACACACTCCTACTGCTCTAAGGCCTACAGTGACCTATCATGTGTGGAAGAAGTTGGTTAGATGGTCATTACTGAAAGTAAACATCCACAATTATTAATGAAAAAGCACAAAATTGTGGCTATCTCGGAGTAATACTTTTTATTTCTAATTACGTTCTTCTACGAAACAGTGATGGAAGAATATAGTAACAAACATTAACTTAATCTTGTAACTCTTCCATTTGGTCGGTGTTTGCATAGAAAAACAACAATATGGGAATTATGAGTCCAATTTTGATGCAAAACACTTTGTTATTCGTTTGCTTATATATTCCCAATGTAGTTTGAGTGACAAATATCGCCATCATTAGTCGGTTATTTAAATCTAAAACGTGCAGGAAACAGTATAGTTATACAAATACTGTAACACATTATTACATTTTTACTGTTCTTTTTTGAAATATAGTTTTCTGTCGATACTTTCATAATACTTTATTTATTGTAGGTTATGGCGTGATTGTAAGAGTTGTTGTCGCTGTTTGCGGCATATTTCCTTTGCTTTTTCTGTTGTTTTTCTCAGCGTACATCATGTCATCTGCCGCTTTATGAGCGGCTGTTAGTAAACATATATTAAAAGGTGAACTTACGTATGTCAGCGTTATACACTTGGTGCTGCGGTAGCGTTGTGGATACAGTTTCCGCAACCCCAAGTGTATAACGCTGACATACTTAAGTTCACCTTTTAGTATATGCTTAGTAACTGCCGCTCACACAGTTGCAGATGACATGAAGTACGCTGAGAAAAACAACAGAAAAAGCAAAGGAAATATGCCGCAAACAGCGACAACAACTCTTAAAAACACGCCATAAGGTACAAGAAATAAGGCAGTATGAAAGTATCGACAGAAAGCTAGATTTCAAAAAACGAACAGTAAAAATGAATTAATGTGCTACTGTGTTTGTATAGCTATGCTATTTTCTGCATGATTTAGACTGAAATAACCGACGGATGAAGGCGATATTTGTCACTGAATCTAGTTGGGGAATAAATAAGCAAACAAATAACAATTTTTTTTGCAAGGCGGACTCACAATTCCCATATTGTTGTTTGAGTAATAAACATGTATGATGAAACAATTTTGTATGTTATTCTAATAACTGTCTTACCTATAAACGTGAAGTATTAGTAAAATAAAAAGTTAGTAGCTGTTCATCTGGTCTTGAGCTGAACCGTCCGCTTGAATTAGATACACTGGTGATTATGTGAATCCTATTATGAATTTTGAAATCTGTGTCGTAACGCTTGAGAAGGAAGAATGTCACAGCAGGAAGAACTACTGGCAGATGCCAAAAGTTGGGTATATACCTGAAATTCTTCTAACTTGCCTATGAGTGCACAGGATACCTAGAAAAGGAACGTATATTTGTTGGAGTAGACAAGACACTTCAAACCTCTAAGAAAACATAGCCATACGTGCACCGTTTGGAAAGTGACCATGAAAGACTGGAAAACTTTGTAGCTGTGACGCGCTGCCAATCACCAAACTGATAATCTGAAGATGTTGAAGACTTGAGAGAAAATGAAGAAATCCAAAGTTCACTATTAATATTAATCTGTCGTCATGCCGTACTCCTACAGGATGGTTGCAGCAGTCTAGATTCATTATAGAAAAATTAAAATTTCATAATTATCCTACAAGAGATATATTCCAGCGAGACCGTTTTGAGACCATTTCCTACAAGTACAGGGACGAGATGTTTCAAAACTCGACACGAGTCACATATGTTAAGTTTTTTTGCGTCAAAGATTGTTGATACCTTCTCGGATACCTTAATCGAGAATTGAGATAAATAATCATGACACAATTTTAGCAACAGTGGTAATTAGTGTTCAAAGGACTACTAAGAATGTGCGAAGAAATGGACACAAGAACTTTTCCTACCTTTCAATCGAGTGGCTGACCAGGCTGTACTAAATGTCTACTGATACAACGCTACAACTATCAAAATTTATGAGACATAACAAGCTTATCCCTAAATGTTGCTCACAGTGAAGTGCATTTGGGCAAAGAGACAAAGGAACGTGGGAGCTTAATACGCCGTGGGCAACAAGGCCATTAAAGATTAATCATATACTCATCTGGAAAGAGTGTTGAAGACACAGTTATGAAGGTATCACCCCGGCATTTACCATAAGTTGTTTGGCACACCACGTAATAGATAAATATGGAAGGCTCAACAAGGATTAGTACTGTGCTGCTCGTATATACAAACTAAGGTATTCACTAGTCACGTTTCTTTAAATGCACTAAGATAAAAAGTAACTAAAGCTGTCCTCGAGTCAGAAGTTGTTTTAATGCACCAGTGTTCTGCAAACTAAGATGTTACTGGAAGCTGTATGTCCCGCCATACTTAAGCCTTCGAAAGTATTTACCCAGTCAGTTACAGGCTAAATTGCAGTTTCAAGTGGGCTGTGGATTCCAAATTAATTCCAACTTGATATTTTTCACATATACAAATCATTCTCAGTTGTGAAAGAAGCGATAACACTCAAAAGATATGCCTATATCGTTTATCGTTGCTAAAAGAAATGAAATATCGGACAACACTGAGTTATGACACTGTCGTCGTTGACGGGTCTCATGTTTCAAGACGTAAATCAAGTAGTATCTTAGATGCTAGTTTTCAGAGAATATCACTGTGATGACTGCGACTCAAGTGCAGTTGTGTAAGACGACGTGACAGCACGTATCTTACGAATGTTGGAAATCTACCATGCTTCATCCCACGACCTGCGTTACATCGCCTCACTCTGTAAAACACTGCAGCGACGTTTACAGCTTAACTCAAAATTAAGAAACACATACAACAATGTTTTCCATCGCCTTCATACAACGATTTAGTGAGGATCAATTGTTCCACAAGCAGGGCACTATTCGAAAACCTGCAGTTCCAATACATGTAACCATTGCGTTCGCACTGAGGCAAAATACTGTGATGATCATACGTTCTCTTACATCATTAAAACGTCTGTGTCTGAAAGCTGAAGGAACAAAATAGTATTCGAAATTTTAGACTTTGCTTCCAAATGTTCATCAGGCAAAGGAAAATTATTGCTATTATGCAGATAGAACATTTCAGCCTTTTTAGCCTTCCCGAAATATACCTTATATGTACTTTAAGCAGCTGTTTTGTCCTACAACTTTGACTGAAAATATACCAGACTGAATTTCTTTCTTATTGGTACTTCAGAATGTCTTCCTTAGCTTTAAAATATGTGAAACTCTTACTGAAAACCTTTGTATAACAAGCTGTTCAGTAATACTTGTGATATATAGAAACCAACAGCATAATGCAATCACTTTAAACAAGAATTAGTTTTATGGAAATAATGGCAAATGGCGCTCGGTAGTCTAGCCGCTTTATTAACTGCGATACATTCAGTAAAACAAACTAGGTTCTTAATGATTCATCTCAGGAGACCATTCTGGAAGGAACTCAATGGTCACAGTGGGCAGCAAAATAGCATGGGACGATAACACAGATTTAGTCGTGGGTAAAGCAAATAACAGAGTTTGATACTGAAACCTCTTTGAAAGCTACCGTGCGAAGCTTTTAGATGACATACTTCGCAGTAGTGGTTGAGTTAGGTGTTTGAAGTTCAACAACAGAGAAATCGTAATGTTTACCAAATAGGGTAATACAGAGAAACACATGTTTATCTAGCTCTGGGAGGATGATACAAAATGCTGAGATATCTGGAATAACATTTTTTCGATTAAAGGAGCCGAATACCTGATAACTTACTTGCAGGATTTCAAGAATAGGTTATTAATGATGAGTATTCATTGCTACCCATGTACCATTTGAAGATATGAACAGGTAGTGACAATCACACGAACAATATAATGGGACTTTTGTCTCACTGTCCAGTAAAGAAACCCGCCCTTGGTCATACACCTACACAAACTTACCAGTTGTTAAGTTAGATGTATTTACTGTTACGAAGTACCGACTCGCTGTAAGAATGAAACAGCTGTCAAAGTAACGTGGTTAATTTGACACTGGTATACCAAGTTTTCCTCAGAGGGAAGTGAAAAACCGTGTTCCAGCTTTCTAAAGCTGATCTCTAGGATGTTTTTGCTGTGTGAAATGTTCGCTTTAGGAAACATTTTCACCGCGTTTCCAGATCGCTATATCATCTCAATATATGAGAAATTAAAGTGTTAATTGACAGGAAACAACTATTGTTTCTAGGAGCTTCATTTCTTTTCCATGTCGAAGACTCCATTGTTGTCAGAGGTGTCTTATTTGCTGGCAAATGACACGTGGAACAATAAACGCTGTGCGAGCCTTCTGTGTCCAGAGGGTGCAAACGAGAACCGTTAACGAACACCAGGGACCGGCAATAACGCTCGATTGCCGTGGTGGCAATTGTACGCCGCCCTTCCACTGTCTCACAGGATTTGCTTCCCGCCTACGTAGTAATGTGATTTTCTGGCTCTGTTCATTATCCTCCAGTAGTTGCAAATATACACTGCTCTCTTGTATTAGGGTAATGTAAACACTAGGTGCTCCACCTTTCCCATTCAGTACCCTTTACAAATTCAGTGGCATTCAGAGCGGGAAGATCTGAAAAGCGCACGGAAATAAATTGTTATCTACACAGTGACCACATAAAATATCTAAAGTAATTTTATAACGTTTCTAACTCGATAACTAAAGGTGTCCTCAACGTGAGCTTGCGTGGTATAAGTATGTGGAAAACAATAACGTAACATTTTATATGTCTATTTTTTCTTCAGGTTTCTTTGTATTTTGAACACATTAGAAACACTGGAGTAGTTCGCTTTACGAAGAACGTAGGAATACTGTAGGGTAGCATTCTTCGAGAAATAATATTGACATTCACATGGCTTTCTTATTTTCCTGCAGAAATTGCTGTGAATCTGAATTTCATTTCTACGTTTTATGTATAGTAGTGTGTTGTGGCATCCACGGTGGAGGACTGCTTTTGTTCTTGGACAGGTAAGGAGATTTAACAGTCAGTTCTGCACATTACAGTATTTTATATTCTTAGCGTCGATAAAAGTAAAGTCGGACCCTTTATTCAGTACAACATGCCATTCAGTGTAATGTGAAGTAATGAATTTCAGGGCTTCAGTCAGTTCCAGGTCTTATCGGGATTTGTAGTTTTGTGAAATGTAAATATTGTTAAATACAATATGTCATCATAAGTCAGCATTTATTGTGATAACAGCTGTCAGAAGACGCTCATGATATACACTGGATACATTTATGCACTATGGTCAACGTACATTTGGTTGACATTCTCTAATTCTAAAAGTGTATTGTAGGTCGACATGACCTATGATTACATTAATTCGCTCTTAAGTGACGCTTGGCGTCTCTCCAAAATCTGTTTAAAGACATCCCTCTCTTCACTAGTTTTAGAGATGTGGTGCAACAAAAACGAAATGTAAAAACGTATTTACTAATAGAATAATTCTGCCTGAAGGCTACTCCTATTTTCATTAATGTTAGTAGTAACTGAAAATAGTTTGTGTGTTGCATATAAAATGTTTTTGAATATATATTAATGTGATAGCAGTCATTCTTGATTCCGTTATTAATTCCACAAACCGGTCGGCTGTCTTAGCAAAATGAATTAAGTTGAATTTTTACAATATTTAAAACACTAGAGAATTTTGTGTAAAGTGTCTCATGTTGAATATATTTTTTGTGCTACCTCCAAAATGTGTCTTGTATTTTGCAAGTCTGTCGTATTTTCGAGGTTAATATAATTATTTGTGTTTTAACTGTACCGATACATCTGATGTATTTGGAAAGTAGCTGTATGTTTAAAAATGATCTTTTGTCTTTTAGCATATGCTGAATAAGTGTTACTTTTGAAAACAGTCTTTTAATTTAAATCTAAATATTGTGCAACATCATCTTTCTTTAATATACGATAGAATTTTGAAATTAGCCAAATCTGTTGGCGCCTCGTGAAATATATTATCCTACTATTACGCTCTTTTTTGTTATTGATTGTCAGTTAATAGTAGCATATATTGTGGGATAGCGTTTTAAAGAGATTTCAACATTCGAAACAAATATTTTACACAGGAAGCCTAGAAAGTAATTTCGGAAGTACTGTATGGTATCCATGAAATCGGAAAGCAATCAACAACGTTGTTCTGTTCTCATGAATATGTTTTGTGTATGAGAAGAAACTAGAACACGTTTGATATAACTTTTGGTAAAGATCGAAGAGCTTGTGGCCCTCCAGCCAGCTCGGTATTTTGACCATCTAATGCTCCAGTTCGATAGAATTTGGTACGATATCCTTCAGCAGGAAATCCAACAAATCTGTCAGTCAATGCCAAGATGAATAACATTTTGTATAAGGGCCGGAACTGAACAAACGCTGTATTAACTCGCTCAATTTTTGAAGCTCTTTCTCTTGAATCAATCAACCAATTTTTCTGAACCTATAGTCGTCTCTTTGTCTGTACATGTACGTCAACTGTATCTATTACCGATTCTATTCCATCTCATTCGAATAATTCGTTCGTCGTGTGTCATTTTGTTCTTAGAGTGTATTACAGATATTCTTAGCTCTAGATTTGTAAATCCCCGTAAAATTTGCGACTGCTGCTGTTACCATTTAGCAGTTCCCGTCAGTCTCTTACTGTCAGTGTAGGGCTTAGAACATTACATTTTGTACTTGCTTTGTATCTGACGTATCACTGGACGCTTCAGAACTGTAATTCACTAGTGTATCAACCTTAGATTATGACTTACTTTTACGATCGTTTAATAACACCGTGACACTCTCCCATCCCCCTCCCCCTCCCCCCTTAATGTTCCAGGGTTAACAAACTACAGTGGCAGATGCTACAACAATGGCGTTGTGGATCACGGAGGGGTTTGCCTTAGAAATTACGGAGTAGTACGTTGCGGGATAAGCCGGGCAACATATTACTTTCTTTCACATACATCTCTGAACTGGTCACATTCTTACCACGCGCTATTCGCCAATGTACAAAGAACGACGGAACAGATAGTGGCCGAGCGAGGTGGCGCAGTGGTTAGCACACTGGACTCGCATTCGGGAGGACGACGGTTCAATCCCGTCTCCAGCCATCCTGATTTAGGTTTTCCGTGATTTCCCTACATCGTTTCAGGCAAATGCCGGGATGGTTCCTTTGAAAGGGCACGGCCGATTTCCTTCCCAATCCTTCCCTAACCCGAGCTTGCGCTCCGTCTCTAATGACCTCGTTGTCGACGGGTCGTTAAACACTAACCACCACCACTAACAGATAGTGGTGCCGGAAGCTCCTCCACATACCGTAAAGCGGCCAGGACAGTATAGATGTTGATGTTGGCACTCGCAAGGTTTCTCATCAGCTTAAGATCTAATCATTCAAAACTATCGCAATGGAACTTCTGTAATACTCAGTGCCATACCAGTTGTCAATGTTGACGTTGAAAATTGGAACTTGGAAAGAAATTAAAAATGTGCGTCGAGGTCAGACTTTAAGCCAGACCCCATATATCGTAGACAACGCTCTAATCTACTGCGCTACGTAGCCACGTCAGAAATTCAGTTTCATACTACCTTCACTTAGGGGCAAGAGTTCTCCCTAGAGGATAGTGTACCATGCAACACTCAATGTTTTTTGGTCGCGTTCTACACATTTAAGTGATGTACACTGATCAGCCAGAGCACTATGGCCACTGGCCTACTATCGATATAAGCCCATCCAGGCGTTAGCAGCATTACCTGGCGAAGAATATGTGCCAGTCAGATTCGCACGGTGCGTTTAGTATCAGTGAGCGCGCTGTCTGCGTGAAGGAAGGGGAAGGCGTGCGATCAATCTGAGTTTGACCGAGGGCAGATTGTGACAGTCCTGGGGCTCGGCACGGGCGTTTCAGAAACTGCACAACTTGTAGGGTTTTCGAGGAATGCTGTGGTGAGTGTCTTCAATACGTGGCTAAACCAAGGTGGAACACGTCCATACGCCGTGGGGCTGGGCAGACTGGCAGAACAAGACAGGCGGCGAACTGTGGCGGAACTAACATCATAATTTAATGCTGGGCGTGGTATAAGTGTCAACCCCTATTCATTAGTCTGGGTGTTCTAACATTGGCCTCTCAATATACAAGTGTATATTCTTTAATGTCGTTTCTTGTTAACAGTATCAGCTTATTCCCAAGAATTAGCAGCTTTCACTCAGTCAATACTAGGCAGAAATCCAATCTTCATTTGAATTGCAGCTCCTTGATTCTTTTGTGGGAAGGCGTCCAGTATTCTGGCGCATACATTTTCAGTAAGCTGCCATAAGAAATCGAAAACCTTAACAGTAGTCCACGCGCTTTGAAATCTAAATTGAAGAGTTTACTTACGGATCACTGCTTCGTTGGACAATTAAGATGGTTCCTTTGTTATATTGTTGCGTTTTTATATACTTATAGTTTGTTGCTCTTTAGGATTCATAAAAAATTCATTTTATCTGTTAGTACTTTTGTGTTCCAATTTCATGTACTGCCACTTTCCATGACAATGGAGATTTGCTCCTCAATTTGGTCCTATGGAGCTTGACGTACAAAACAAGAGTAGTGCACCGGAAACTCCTAACGACGGGCCTCCCCAGGCGACGACCCATGCATGTGCCAATGTTAACACCACGACATCGGCAACTGCGACTGAGATGGGCAAGTGACCATTGGCACTAGACGTTGGACACTTGTCCTGCAGGATGGAGATAAGCTGGCGGCGGCTCCATTATCGTCTGGGGAACATTCACATGGGCAGCCCTGAGTGCAGTGGAGCTCGTCAAAGGCACCATGAGCGCCAAGGACTATCGTACACTGGATGTCATACACTGGTTGCAGACCACGTACACCACTTCGTAACGATCACCTTTCCCGACGGCTGTGGCATTTTTCAACAAGATAATGACCCATGTCACAGGCCCAGAAGTCTAATGCAGTGGTTCGAAATACTCAGCGGCGATTTTCAATTGATGTGCTGCCCCCCCCCCCCCCCCCACACCTTAGCTCACCAGATCTTTAACCCGATGGAACACGTCTTGGATGTGATTGAATGATTAAATGTGGGGTCAGACCTCATCACCCCATGCCTCGGAATTTGCGGGCATTAGGTGACTTGTGTTCTAAGATTTATTGCCAGCAATCTCCAGTGATCTACCAAGGCTTCATTGTTTCCATGCGTTGACGCGTCGCCGCTGTTATCCGTGCCAAAGGTGGACATACCGGCTACTAGGTAGCTGATCATAATGTCCTGGCTGACCTGTGTGTATGGACCTGTTTAAACAGGGTGACAACGTAACAATGTTACAAACTTTCAGGGATGACGGAGAAGAGGAAATGCATCAGTTTGAGGTAATGGGCGCAGTCTCTAAACGACATACCCGAAAGCTGTAAATGAAAATAGTTGTAATGTCTCTGACAGTGGAATACGTAGACCGGTATTGTTGTTGCTAAGATGGTATGGTAAGCAGTAGTATGGACTAAAACAAGAAAAAAATATCAAGCAAATATGGTCTCAAAAATGCATACTTTAAGAGCTATGAGCAATAATTCAAAAGATTGATACAGTTACCCTTTTCCATCATCCCTGAATGTTTGTAAAATCATTACAGAATCATCCTACATAACGGATGGAATGTGCACAACCATGTACCTTGAAACAGAACAACGTGTTTTTTTATTTATTTTACCATGGCGCATGTGACATTTGCAAATGAAGTGAGTTTCTTTAATGTTTTAACAATTTTACCGGTCTTGCAAATGGAAATTTGTGTTAGTCGCCATAGATTCTACTTCTGAATACACAGACGGAAAACTATCACAACATCTAGAAGGAGCTGAGCGACGTAAACGTAAGTTGGTAGGGGCGTTTCTACTTCTGAAAGACGATGTCTATTCAGATTTCGTGCTAGTAGCGCCACTATTAGTATGAAAATCAGATTTACTTTAAATATATGCTGTAACAGTCGTCAGCGTTACTTACCTTTGAGATTGGCCGTGGTGAGTTTATGTTAGTGAAGAATGTCTTTCAGGCGACAAAGATGCCATTATCAACACCTAGCTAGTGTGAACGGTGTCGTGTAGTGGGGCTACGGGAAACTGGATGTTGCTCCCGTGATACTGCAGAAATATTTGGAAGGATTGTAGCCACTGTACATGACTTTTGGCAACGGTAGTCAAGAGAATGTACTCGCAAGAAGACCGGGCTCCGGATGGCCAGATGGCAGTATCGAGAGGGAAGACCATCGTGTTCGGAATATGTTCTGCCGCATGATACTGCATCTGCAGCAGCAATGTGAGCAGCAGTTGGCACCACAATGAAACAGTGGACTCTTGCAAATCGGTTACTTAAAGGACAACTCCGAACCAGACGCACTGTAGCGTGCATTCCATTGTCCCCAAACCACCAACATTTGCGACTTCAGTGGTGTAAAGCGAGAGCTCATTGGAGGGCAGGGTGGAGGTCTGTTGTGTTTTCTGATGAAAGGTGGTTCCGCCATGGTGCCAGTGATGGTCGTGTTTTGGTTAGGAGGAGGCCAGTTGAGGACCTGCAACCAACCCGTCCGTGCGCTAGATAGTGGAGCTACACCTCGAGTTAAGGTCTGGGGAGCGATTTTGTATGACAGCAGCTGCACTCTTGTGGTTATTCCATGCACCCTGATGATAAATTTCTACTTCGATCTGATGATTCTATCTGTTGTTCTTACATTCCTGTTTTCAAACTGGATAACCCTCATCTACATACCACTGTTGTAACCCAACATGCTCTACAAGAAGTCTCGGCTTGTTGCCTTGGCCTGCTTGATCACCAGATCTGTCTCCGTCTTCAATCGAGCACATACAGGACATCATCCAACAAACACTCCAGCGTCATCCACAAACAGCATTAACCATCCCTGTATTCACTAATCAAGTGCGATAGGCATGGAACTCGATCCCACGAAGCGGCATCCGGCACCTGTACATCATAATGCATCCACGTCTGCGTTTTTGCGTTCAACACTATGGATGTTACCCCGTTTATTTGTGTAGCATCAGTTCACAATTGTAACAGCTTATTTAGCGCTTTCATTAGCCTCTTACCTTTAAATGTTAATCAGTTAAATATGTTACCAAGACAAGTTTATTCCCGAAATATCATTACTCTACATTAATTACTGTTTCGTGTTCCGATTCGTTTTCGCCAGTCTATATTTATGCTTTAATAATACTTCTGCTTTATTCGATCACCATTACTGATTATTGGTGCATAGTAGAACTATAATGTAACAGAGAGACTATCAAATACAGTATCGACAACATTTTCTCGACAACAGCGCTTTTAAATTTGAAAAGAATATTTGTTCCTAGGTACATGACATTTTGCACCATGGAACATGTTTTCACATTTGGAAAAAACCTTAAGTTCTGAGAATATTTTTGTAATTTCTGAAAAACGTTACACATAAAAAGTGAATGCCGTTAGTTAAAAATAGAAGTGCGTAAAAGAATTAAAGGATCACTTTTTAGAAACCTCTTAACTACCACGCTTTGTTCTTAGAATTCGGTTCAAAGTTGCGTACGATCTTTCTCTGTAATGGTGCAAAAGCACGGCGCTCTGTGACTTTATCCTCGGGTTCGACGATGCTTCATGTTATTAACACATGGGAAAAAAAGGTCGCAGCTCAGTTAATGTAAAGCATAATGTTGGTTAATGGTGTCATACTGGTACCAAATTTCACCACAATTCTGCCCAACGGCAGCGTTGTCGTGTCACATGATCGAGGTCTTCACAGCCCCTCTTACCCAAATTTCGCCCCTTCTTCTGACGCCTCTGGGATGGAAGTCAGAACCTCCCCCATTAAACGTGCTCTGCACCTTTGAATCACAGCGCGACTGTAGTTTTTCTGTCGTATAATTTTGGGGTCTAGTAAGGACCGCTCAACACCATTCGACGAAATCTCAACGTGAACTGATGCAGAAAATGATGCCTGTGCTTTCTCATCCCTCCTATTTTGCATCCCCATACGACGTGATCATGAGGGGATGTGACACTCGTACATACATAAATATAACAGCAAAGGGTCCTTCCTGTTCGGTAAAACCCTCGGTCCCATGCACCCATCTTTGTTGAGCAATTTATAGATGTACCTGTGCAGACAGAACGCATGACAGGTGTGATAGATGTCTGCAGGCAGGCTACGCGGGTGCTCTTCCGCCGCTACACTACTGCTCTTGCGGCTGATAGTACGTCATCCGAAATCGAAATGTATCGGAAGGGTTGCCTGTCTGAGAGCGCTTAGACCTACGACAAGGGTTCTGCCTATACAGGAACATTTTTGAAAATCTCAATAAGGGCTGGTGGGTGGCGAACTGGTCGGTGTCAGACTGAACCTTCGCCATTTGATTCATGCATGTGTCAATGTTGCATCCACAGGAGGACACAAAACTGGGGCTCTTCTTTGGATCACTTTCAGATTTCATAGAACACTTTTGAACGTTCCCTAACGGTCCAAATCTGTACACGAGAGTAAAAATTGCAGTCATGCTGCGCTCCAAACGGGTGCGATCACGTTCGATGTGGATGCAGCCACTCAGTTTCCTTAGACAAGGGTTGAAATCCCGTTTGGCGTCAGCACTGTCAAAGGTTGTTAAGAACATCTTCCTGTAGCTCATCACACTGTGAAATTCCGTTTTCGACCATTCAATGTGTGGGAATTAACACACCAAAGAAAGGGGATCTTTCAGTGATGTGCTTTATGCCACCCCCAGCGGCCTTTCTGTGCCAGTTCTCAGCGATGATATGTCTGGAATGTTTCTTCCAGCCACTCACAATAAAACCACGTGATTTCAACGATGTGCGTCACAGTTCTGAGCTTCATCGCTGAGGAGTCAAAATAAGGGGTGAAATTTGGGTGAAAGGGAGTGTGACGAACTTCTCATCGTGTGACACGTTCAAGACTGGGCAGAACTGTGGTCAAATTTGGTGCCAATGTGATACCATTACCACAGCAGGAACCTCACATGGACTTCTGGGCTGTGGCCTTCTTGTTTTTCGAACGTTTCGACCCCTTTCTGTCTGAAGGGTCGTCGAGTCTGAGGGTGACCTCGCAGGGCACCACGCTTTTGCATCGTTACAGAGGACAGACGTACGCATCTTTGAGCCAAATTTCAAACCTAAGCGTTGCAATGGGTGTGAATTACAGAGTTTCTAAAATGTGCTTCTCACAGCATTACATCATTTTTCATTCTATAATAAGAGATGTTGTTCAGAAGTTAGATGCGAAACACACTAACTATCCCTATACTGAAAACCAAGTACAGCAATCACTAAAATTATCTTAAATTTACGGCAACATGCTGCAAACTAGAAGGAATCCTACGTTATTGTCTTCTGTCTAGGATCAAGTTTTGATGTTTTTACTCACATTCTTGAAAAGACCATGTTTTCAGAATTGAAAGATATTCATTGTGAGCAAGAAGAAACTGAGCGAGACAGGCAACTATTACCGCTTGTTCAAGAATCATGTCTAACATCCATGATATCACATTTCATCACCTTCGGTTTCATCTGGCAGCATAAAACAACTGAGTTGGTTGTCATTTCCTTATGTCTGCACCTGTACATTCAGTAGTTATATCAAATAAAATTGGTTTAATATTTCATTTATGAGAGGCTATGGCAAATGTTGCTATACACGCACTGAAGGTGAGGAAACGAGGTCAGGAAGCGAAACCAGGATCACAGACGAGTTAGCTATTCTCACTCCGTCTTCGGGGCTATAATGTGATGGCCACTACCCGATTTTTTGTGTAACGGTTTTCGCGGCATGTGCCATCACATTATTTCGTAAAGCATGGTAGAGCAGTTCACCTTCTCATTAACCCAATTACCTAGGGAATTAGGTTATTTTAAAATCACTTCGGTCACGCTCATTAGACTATAATGAGTATGAGCCACGAAGATATTTTACCATAACGACTAGAAAACGTGGCGTAGTTTTGGAAGTGCTGCATAGTCCGCTAACTACTTCCACAGAAGATCTGAGCAATTTTACACTATTCCTATATATCTGACGGGATAAATAAACATGTGTATTACGTTCATTATGATCGTTTTAAGAACTCTTTTCGGCGTATCTTTACATAATTTACTCGAGACTTCCGTGATGCGCACTAGACAAAACCAACAAGATTTTCCACCCAAGCATCAACGTCGCTTCAACAACAATACGTGTCCTTATATAACCATTGCTAGTAAATATTATAACAAATTAAAACAGCGTGTGAATGCTTTTCATCGGTAACTAGTAAAGGGCGCATGTAATTTACTTAATATATGAAATTATTAGGAGTGACACTGTTTCAGGCTGATTTAAAGTACATTGAAACAGAACATTCTCTCCACGTAAACAGGGTGCGATAGTTCCACATAATGGCACTACACTTTTAAAGAATTAAATAAAAAGACATAAATGCTCATCTCCATTACAGGAGAAACCACGCAATGCTTAAGGAATAGAACTCATAAACTAAGTATCCGACTAAAAATTTAAACAAAACAAAACACAAAGAATGGTTCATCGATGAACTCTTGTTTATTCACTCTCAGTAGGTTCTTTTCGACAGTACCCCATTGCTGTGACCACCTGCCATAGCACCCGTTTTAAAGATTACTGGGCACTGTACCATTGAAAGTACATCTATATATACAATCATACGAGACGGTATCAGATAGATTATATAATGGTAAGACAGAGATTTAGGAACCAGGTTTTAAATTGTAAGACATTTCCAGGAGCAGATGTGGACTCTGACCACAATTTATTGGTTATGAACTGTAGATTAAAACTGAAGAAACTGCAAAAAGGTGGGAATTTAAGGAGATGGGACCTGGATAAACTGACTAAACCAGAGGTTGTACAGAGTATCAGGGAGAGCATAAGGGAACAATTGACAGGAATGGGGGAAAGAAATACAGTAGAAGAAGAATGGGTAACTCTGAGGGATGAAGTAGTGAAGGCAGCAGAGGATCAAGTAGGTAAAAAGACGAGCGATAGTAGAAATCCTTGGGTAAAAGAAGAAACATTGAATTTAATTGATGAAAGGAGAAAATATAAAAATACAGTAACTGAAGCAGGCAAAAAGAAATACAAAATCTCAAAAATGAGATCGACAGGAATTGCAAAATGGGTAAGCAGGGATGGCTAGAGGACAAATGCAAGGATGTAGAGGCTTATCTCACTAGGGGTAAGATAGATACTGCCTACAGGAAAATTAAAGAGACCTTTGGAGAGAAGAGAACAACTTGCGTAAATATCAAGAGCTCAGATGAAAACCCAGTTCTAAGCAAAGAAGGGAAAGCAGAAAGGTGGAAGGAGTATATAGAGGGTCTATACAAGGGTGATGTACTTGAGGACAATATTATGGAAATGGAAGAGGATGTAGATGAAGATGAAATGGGAGAAACGATACTGTGTGAAGAGTTTCAAAGAGCACTGAAAGACCTGCGTCGAAACTAGGCCCCGGGAGGTCAACATTCCATTAGAACTACTGACGGTCTTGGGAGAGCCAGTCCTGACGAAACTCTACCAATTGGTGAGCAAGATGTTTGAGACAGGCGAAATATATAATAATTCCAATCCCAAAGAAAGCAGGTGTTGACAGATGTGAAAATTACCTAACTATCAGTTTAGTAAGTCACAGCTGCAAAATACTAACGTGAATTCTTTACAAACGAATGGAAAAACTGGTAGAAACCGACCTCGGGGAAGATCAGTTTGGATTCCGTAGAAATATTGGAACACGTTAGGCAATACTGACCTCACGACTTATCTTAGGAGAAAGATTAAGGAAAGGCAAACCTACGTTTCTAGCATTTGTAGACTTAGAGAAAGCTTTTGACAATGTTGACTGGAATAATCTCTTTCAAATTCTAAAAGTTGCAGGGGTGAAATATAGGGAGCGAAAGGCTATTTACAATTTGTACAGAAACCAGATGGCAGTAATAAGAGTCGAGGAGCATGAAAGGAAGCAGTGGTTGGGAAGGAAGTGGGACAGGGTTGTAGCCTCTCCCCGATGTTATTCAATCTGTATATTGAGCAAGCAGTAAAGGAAACAAAAGAAAAATTCGGAGTAGGTATTAAAATCCATGGAGAAGAAATAAAAACTTTGAGATTCGCCGATGACATTGTAATTCTGTCAGAGACAGCAAAGGACTTGGAAGAGCAGATGAACGGAATGGACAGTGTCTTGAAAGGAGGGTATAAGGTGAACATCAACCTAAGCAAAACGAGGATAATGGAATGTAATCGAATTAAGTCGGGCGATGCTGAGGGAATTAGGTTAGGAAATGAGACACTTTAAGTAGTAAAGGAGTTTTGCTATTTGGGGAGCAAAATAACTGATGATGGTCGAAGTAGAGAAGATATAACATGTAGACTGGCAATGGCAATGAAAACGTTTCTGAAGAAGAAAAATTTGTTAACATCGAGTATAGATTTAAGTGTCAGGAAGTCGTTTCTGAAAGTATTTGTATGGAAGTGAAACGTGGACGATAAATAGTTTAGACAAGAAGAGAGTAGAAGCTTTCGAAAAGTGGTGCTACAGAAGAATGCTGAAGATTAGATCGGTAGATCACATAACTAATGAGGAGTTATTGAATAGAATTGGGGAGAAGAGGAGTTTGTGGCACAACTTGACAAGAAGAAGGGACCGGTTGGTAGGACATGTTCTGAGGCATTAAGGGATCACAAATTTAGCATTGGAGGGCAGGTGGAGGGTAAAAATCGTAGAGGGAGACCAAGAGAAGAATACACTAAGCAGATTCAGAAGGATGTAGGATGCAGTAAGTACTGTGAGATGAAGAAGCTTGCACAGGATAAGGTAGCATGGAGAGCTGCTTCAAACCAGTCTCAGGACTGAAGACCACAACAACAACAACTTCCCTAAATCGCTCCAGGCAAATCCCGGGATGGTTCCTTTGAAAGGGCACGGCCACTTCCTTCCCCATCCCTCCCTAATCCTATGAAACCGATAATCTCGCAGTTTGGTCTCTTCCCCCAACCAACCAACTAACAACAACAACAATAAGCCAGAACATCATGGCCACCGACTGGTTATCGATGTAGGCCTGTCCAGGCGACAGCAGCGTCACCTGGTGAGGAATGACTGCTAATCAGATACACGCAAGGTGTAGGTAGTATAAGTGAGCGTGCTGTCCGTGTATAGAATGGGGAAGGAGCATGATCTGCCTGAGTTTGACCGCAGGCAGATTGTGATGGGCCGGAGGTTCGGCACGAGCATTTCGGGAACTGCACTACTTTTCAGATGTTCGAGGAATGATGTGGTGAGTGTTTTCTAGACGTGGCGAAACCAAGGGGAAACCAGGACCAGATGTCGTGAGGTTTTATGGTCACCCCTCATTACAGACGTCAGACGTCGGAGGCTGTGCAGCCTGGTATGTTGCATGGTCTGATAAATTCCGAGACCTTCTCCGTCTTGCCGATAGGAGGATGTGAATTCGTTGTCTTCCAGGGAACAGCTCCTTCACACCTGTTCTGTGGGACGGAGACAAGCTGGCCGCGGCTCTACTATGTTCTGGGGAACGTTCACGTGGGCATTCATGAGTCCAGTGGAGCTCGTGCAAGGCACTATGACCACCAAGGAGTATCGTACACTGGTTGTAGACAACGTACATCCCATCATGACGATCATCTTTCCCGACGACAGTATCATTTTTCAGCAAGATAAATGCACCATGTCACAAGGCCAGGAGTGTGATAGAGTGGTTCGAAGAACACAGTGGCGGGTTCTAGTTGATGTGCTTGCCCCCAACTGGCCAGATCGGAACCTCCATCGAACAAATCTGGTATACGATTGAACGAGGTGTCAGAGCTCACCGTCCCCCTCCCCGGAATTTAAGGGATTTAGGTAATTGTGTGTGCAGATGTGTTGCCAACTCTCTCTACCGACCTGCCAAGGTCTAGCCCTCGCACTTGCTTCCATGCCAAGACGCGTCACCTGTATCATCCGTGACAAAGGTAAACATACTGACTATTGGGTATGTGGTCATAATGTTCTGGTTGATCAGTGAACATCAGTACTCCGCAAGCTACTATGCTGTGTGTGGTAGAGGATACATTGGGAATCACTGTCACCTCCCTCCTTTCTTGTTACTGTTGCCAATGCTGCGCGACGTGAACGACTGTGGCAATGTCTGAGTGTGAGATCAAATATCTCTAATTTTACCTCAATGGTCTTTTTCTGAAATACACGCAGGAGGAAGTAGTAAACGGGTCGAAAATCCCAGAAACGTACGTTCTTCGAATTTCAGCAGTAAACCACGCCGTGATGTACTGTGAATGCATCCCTAGCAGCGTCTGTCACTAGTTTTGGAAGAGCATCTCCGTCACGATTTCTCACGTACTAAACGAACCTGTGTCGAAATGCCCTGCTCTTCTTCGGATATTTCTACACTACTGGCCATTAAAAATGCTGCACCACGAAGATGACGTTCTACAGACGCGAAATTTAACCGACAGGAAGAAGATGCTGTGATACGCAAATGACTAGCTTTTCAGAGCATTCACACAAGGTTGGCGCAGGTGACGACACCTACAACGTGCTGACATGAGGAAAGTTTCCATCCGATTTCTCATACAGCACTGACCGGCTTTGCCTGGTGAAACGTTGTTGTGATGCCTCGTGTAAGGAGGAGAAATGCGTACCATCACGTTTCCGACTTTGATAAAGGTCGGATTGTAGCCTATCCCGATTGCGGTTTACCGTATCGCGACATTGCTGTTCGCGTTGATCGAGATCCAATGACTGTTAGCAGAATATGGAATCGATGGGTTCAGGAGGGTAATACGGAACGCCGTGCTGGATCCCAACGGCCTCGTATCACTAGAAGTCGAAACGACAGCCATCCTATCCGCATGGCTGTAACGGATCGAGCAGCCACGTTTCGATCCCTGACTCAACAGATGGGGACGTTTGCAAGACAACAACCATCTGCACGAACAGTTCGACGACGTTTGCAGCAGCATGGACTGTCAGCTCGGAGACCATGGCTGCGGTTACCCTTGACGCTGCATCACAGACAGGAGCGCCTGCGATGGTGTACTCAATGACGAACCTGGGTGCACGAATGGCAAAACGTCATTTTTTCGGATGAATCCAGGTCCTGTTTACAGCATCATGATGGTCGAATCCGTGTTTCGCGACATCGCGGTGAACGCACATTGGAAGCGTGTATTCGTCATCGCCATACTGGCGTATCACCCGGCGTGATGGTATGGAGTGCCATTGATTACACGTCTCGGTCACCTCTTGTTCGTATTGACTCCACTTTTAACAGTGGACGTTACATTTCAGATGTGTTACGAAGCGTGGCTCTACCCTCCATTCGATCCCTACGAAACCCTAAATTTCAGCAGGATAATGCACGATCACATGTTGCAGGTCCTGTACGGGTCTTTCTGGATACAGAAAATGTTCGCCTAGTGCCCTGGCCAGCACATTCTCCAGATCTCTCACCAATCGAAAACGTCTGGTCAATGGTGGGCGAACAACTGGCTCGTCACAATACGCCAGGCACTACTCTTGATGAACTGTGGTATCGTGTTGAAGCTGCATGGGCAGCTGTACCTGTACACGCCTTTCAAGCTGTGTTTGACTCGATGCCCAGGCGTATCAAGGCCGTTATTACGGCCAGAGGTAGTTCTTCTGGGTACTGATTTATCAGGATCTAAGCACCGACACTAAGTGAAAATGTAATCAAATGTCAGTTCTAGTATAATATATTTGTCCAATGAATACCCGTTTGTCATCTGCATTTCTTCTTGGTGTAGCAATGTTAATGGCCAGTAGTGTAAGTTTGTCAAGTAATGAAACGAAGGAAATGCAGCTACTGATGAACCACAATCATTGAAACGAACAAATCCATTAATATGGTGTACCTTAAATGAAAGAAATGGCCGTACAGGATTACCAAGTACTTCGCAGTGCACCTCGCTTGAGTGGAAAGCGAGAGATCCTCCGTGTGGCAGGTAGTGTCCACTGTCCACATCGCCGACATTGACCGGGCCACAGAAAAGCTATAAGGCGGTGTGTTAATAGCCACTCAGCGTCTTGATGAAGTGCCTACCCACGGAGCGTGGCAGAAAGTCCGCCGGTGAATAAGCCTCGGCATGCAGGAATCTCAGATGTCTGTATCTAACAATGATGAGCGCCAGTAGACACTTCGTATAACTGCAGCCATTATCAGTATTATGGTCTCTCCCCTACAATTGTTTCAAAGATAATATTTGTTGCATTAATCGTAATTAATAAGTTTTTCTCCGAAGGAAGGAAGCAGCTACTTGCTACTCAAGCTTCTCAGTTCCTCCTCAGAAGTTTTTTTCCACCCGAAAAATTCATTGGATTTCACCCAGGCATTTCGAAAGCGCCATAGGTAGCTCCACTTGATTTCCAGTTATAATATACATCCAGGAACTGTGAATATGGACTTCATACGGTGTTGTTTCAGTTATAGCCGGGTTTAAATATAGCCCACAGCATCTGGTGTAGTAAAACTTGTTCAGAATAGAAGCAGCTGTATTAGGAAAAGGAATTAAACACTTTACGACCGGGTTTGCTTTCATAAAGTTATAGGATTGCGAAAACACCGTAGAACGAACATTGACAGATGATGATATTATGCTAGTTCCTTAAAAGATTTGTGACGAAAGATTAATGACTACATGTCAGTTGCAGACCGCACGCAGCAAGGCAGGCATCAAATTCTTTTAAGTAATGTCAATCCTGGGAGAGTTTTTTCGGTTGAATCTTACTTTTACAACCAGCAATGTACTACTAGAATGAATATTTGCCACTACACTGCAGTGAGCACGGTTGTGAATCATCTTACCAAATTAAAACTTCGTACTTACGGGAGGGTGGAAAAAACGCTTAGAGACATCACTCACACTGGCAGCGTACCAGACGAATGATCGTTAATCTGTGGTATTATTTAATGCACGTCTCACTCACCTCCCCGTCTCGGAAGATAGCGATGTGACTCTGTCGTCAATTACATACATTTTCGTGATTCTTTAAACAAGGTACGCTGAGGTGGCAAAAGTCATAAGATATATCTTAATACCGTGACGGACCTTCTTTTGCCCGTGTATTGCAGTAGGTTGACGTGGCATGGACTCAACAAGTCGTTGGAAGTCTCCTGCACAAATGTTGACTCGTGCTACCTCTTTAGTAGTCCATAATTTCGAAAATATTGGCACGTGTAGGAGTTTGTGCACCAACTGACGCCTCGATTATGCCCCATAAATATTCGATCTGATTCACGTCGGGCGATGTGGATGGACAAATTATTCTTTTGAATGGTCCAGAATGTTCTTCAAACCAATTGCGAGCTGCTGTTGCCCAGTCATACGGAGTATTGTCATCCATAAACATGTCCGAAAGAACAGATACCATCTTCATATATACAGGGTGGTCCATTGATAGTGACCGGGCCAAATATCTCACGAAATAAGCGTCAAACGAAAAACTACAAAGAACGAAACTTATCTAGCTTGAAGGGAGGAAGCAGATGGCGCTATGGTTGGCCCGCTAGATGGCACTGCCATAGGTCAAACGGATATCAACTGCGTTTTTTTTTAAAATAGGAACCCACATTTTTTATTACATATTCGTTTAGTACGTAAAGAAATATGAATGTTTTAGTTGGAACACTTGTTTCGCTTTGTGATAGATGGCGCTGTAATAGTCACAAACATGTGGCTCAGTCGGCCGGGGTGGACGAGCGGTTCTAGGCGCTACAGTCTAGAACCGCGCGACCGCTACGGTCGCAGGTTCGAATCCTGCGTCGGGCATGGATGTGTGTGATGTCCTTAGGTTAGTTAGATTTAAGTAGTTCTAAGTTCTAGGGGACTGATGATCTTAGAAGTTAAGTCCCATAGTGCTCAGAGCCATTTGAACTATGTGGCTCACAATTTTAGACGAACAGTTGGTAACAGGTAGGTTTTTTTAAATTAAAATACAGAACGTAGGTACGTTTGAACATTTTATTTCGGTTGTTCCAGTCTGATACATGTACCTTTGTGAACTTATCATTTCTGAGAACGCATGCTGTTACAGCGTGATTACCTGTAAATACCACATTAGTGCAATAAATGCTCAAAATGATACCCATCAACCTCAATGCATTTGGCAATACGCGTAACGACATTCCTCTCAACAGCGAGTAGTTCAACCTCCGTAATGTTCGCACATGCATTGACAATGCGCAGATGCACGTTGTCAGGCGTTGTCGGTGGATTACGATGGCCAATATCCTTCAATTTTCCCCAGTCTACTGTAGACACTGACGGAAATACAAGAACTGTGTCTTATAAGACTGATTAACACTCAGAGATTCAGAAACTAAATTACCGAAACACAGGTTAGGCTAACTATAAGTAATTCGCTCCTGGTTGGGAACTCATAAAATGTCATAAAATCGGTCACTTTCCTGTTGCTGTTCTGTGTTGGATGGCACCTGCTGTCTGACTGTTACTGCCAATGAGCGATCACTAGCTTTCAAAACAAACGTACAAACGACTATCGACGCGCGCTACGAAAGTCTGCTGTAAACACTAACGAATTCATAAAGTGAACTACGAAACCACATTGGTGAGAGTAAATAATTCGCTCCTGGTTAAGAACTTGTAAAATGCTGAAAAATAGGTTACTTTCCGACAAAAACGAAAAGTCGAAGGCTGTGTCTGTTGAATATTAATTTAAAAGCAGAAATTAAAGAAAACTAAACTACCAAAGCACACAAACTGCTGCCTGACTGTGTGGATTTCTCTGTCCCATGACTTTTGTCAGCTCAGTGTAATTGTATTGAAGAAACTAAAAGTACAAATTAGTTTTATTCCTTTACTCAAAATAGAAATGAAGAGTTGTGGCATTTATCACCTCTTGTATTGTATAACAGTATAAGAATCCATCAAAATTCATAGATTTCCATACTTCTTCCTTCCATCCGTTGTTTGTTTTTCCTCACAAGCACAGATTTCAGTCTTTTTCACGATGGAATTGCTACTGTCTTCAACTGGACCCATCTTGTAGATCTCTACAGTATTTCAGAGTGTAGAATTACTGTTTTTGATATTATATTTAGATATTAATAAAGCTCGAGAAAAGAAAAACTTGTAACAGTAGATACAAAAATTAGAGATGTATAACGACGGAGGCGACCATCGACTGATCCAGGTGTGGAACGTCCTTTTTTTGTAGATTTGAGGCAGATAGCACTCCCAAATGTGTAGTAGCGTGCACACCACGAGAGGTCATTAGGGACGCAGCACAAGCTGGAATCGGGAAAGGGCATCGGCTGTGCCAGAGGAACCAACACGGCAATTTCCTAAATCTGTTTAGGAAAACCATGGAAATCCTAGATCTATATGCCTTTCGGGGATTTCAAACGCTGTCCTTCTGAATACGAGCCGCGCGGTCTGCCCTCGCGGTTAGAGGCGCTATGTCAAGGATTGCTCAGCCCCTGCCGCTGGAGGTTGGAGTCCTCCCTCGGGAATGGGTGTGTATGTTGTTCTTAGCATAAGTTAGTTTAAGAAGTGTGTAAGTCTAGGGACTGATGACCTCAGCAGTTAGGTCCCTTAGGAATTCACATTTGAACATTTGTTTCTGAATGCGAGTCCTGTGTCTTACCACTGCACCACCACGTTTGACGACATTAAGCAGAGTATTCTGTTCGAGGAAGTGAATCTTTGGCACTTAACATTCCCAGGAGGTAGCAGTGTGTCCGCAAGCTTTACAGTTAAAGATGTACACACATTTGACGCTCTCATGAGGGGACTGTGCCTACTTGTCATCACCATTTTCGTACAGATTTGAGACATTTGCAGAGCTTGGCCAGAAGTCATAGCTCCAAATGGCGGAGAGCTTAAATAATTTTGATGCGGGTTGGATAAGGTATGAGCCTTTTATGTTAGCGTAGTTTCCAGGCAGCAGGAGGCACAGCAGAGAAAGTTCAGAAACCGAATCCTGGGATCGTGTGCTAGAGTCAACATGCAGAGACTTTTTTTTTAATTCTTTGTTTTTCAATTCTTACCTTAGTTACACTGTAAATAAACTGAAGTAATGATCAGTATATTGTATTTATTAATATTTTCATTAAATTCATTGAAAGGAAAGGCAAAGGAAAATTTGGTGATGAGTATACGGAAAATGTAGGAATGTCGTTACTGCTTCATCAAAATCTGAGAAACTTACACCAACCTTACTGAATAATTTTTGGAATGTTTTGATGAAGCCTTACATGTAGGAGAACAAATGTCTTCTGTTAACTGACTCTTGGGATGACTAACAAATCCACAATAACATGAGATTTTTCGGTATGAAGTAGTATTCCCGTCATGCAGTATTCAAGGGGACATTGTACATGGAATTCGTTGAAACTTGACATTTTCTGTTTTCTACTTCATAATGTACTTTGGACTTTCCTGAACATTTTGGTGTATAATACATTAAAATCAGACAATTGTGAGACCTTCAAATAATATTTTGAATGTTGACGTGTGACTGTTAAATTTCGTGGCTACGCATATACTGCCACATTCAGCAGTCATATCTTGGGAACTACACGGTCTAGAAGGCTGTGAATTGCTTTGTTTTGTGCCTACTGCTACGTCTGAGAAGTTGGCATTATGGATAAAAAATCAGTCCTTTGTTTCTGATACTAGCTTTCATTGAAAGTAGTGTCATTACCGGCAATTTTTGTAGTGAGCTAACTTCTACTGCTTTTTATACGTAAATAAAATGACTAAGTGTAAAAGTAACTTCAAGAAACGTAAATTTGCGGGTAATAAGTATGCTAGACCTGCATTTTCTTCTGGAGTACTTGCAAAACGTGTGCTAACACTGAACGGAACCACGATAATGTTTCTGAAGTGACCACGCCCCCTAGTGCATTGAAAAGGAAAGTAACTTTAGAAACGGGTGACAATGGTAAAAGTAATGATATTATGGACAATGTCATTATTAATCTGCAAATCCTTACACAAGTTCTTTCTAAAACTGTCTCTTGCTGTCTTTGTGGTGGTGAAGTTAAGCTTTATGAACGTACTGGTGCTAGAATAGGTGTTGTGTCTAAATTAGTTATTAAATGTCAGAGGTGCAAAAACGAAGGAGCATTTCATACTTCATCAAAGTGTTCAGGTAATGAATTGTATGAAACTAATTTGAGATTGTTCTTGGCCTTAGATGCACTGGTAAAGGTCCAAGGGCTGGTAATGTCTTCTGCACTGTGTTGAATTTGCCAAAACCACCTTCTAGGTATACGAAACATGTAACAGCAATTGGGGACTCTGTAAATGCTGTGGCTGAAGATTCAATGGTTGCTGCTACATCAGAAGCTGTTGAACAAAATGAGGGTGACACAGACATCAATGTCGGTACCGGTTTGAATTACTGCGATCGACGGTTTAACATCTGCGTGTGCTTGTAGGCTGAATAAGGGAAATAGGCTTGTCTCAGCTTGATGTAACAATTTATTAACGATACCCTGCCGGCGGAATAGACAATAATACACTGCAATCGATAACTCGTGCGAAGGTGTGAGAAAAGTTCAGTACGGTAAATTATTCCGTATCTAACACACTTCGATTCACGCTTTCGCCAAGGAGTAGAACGTGGAACAGAAAACTACAATCAAAGAGTAAATTACAGAACAAATGTCTCTTGTGTATAGCGTCTCTGGCGTTCAGCGGGGAAGTTTCTCGGCTCTGTACTTTCAAATAACCGCGCATGTCACGCTACTGGAGGATGACAGAAGACGCCACATCAGCCCCCATGGTGGAAGCGGGACGTCATTCCAAATAGCGTGCTGGAAAACTGACATGTCGCCCGTACCTTGAGGTGCGTGGTGATGGGTCAACTGCGGCCCCCGGCTGCGTCTGTGTCGGCGACGAAGTTGATGGAATGATTGCTGAGTGAGGCGGAAGTCGTGGTAGGTCAGATGTCGTTGCTTCCGGAAAGAAGTACGCCGGTTTCACGCGGTCAGTGGAGGCTGTAGTCAGTTTCCCATTGATCAAGACGTCCACGGTCTTACTTCCTCTGGTTCCGACACGGTGTGGGCCGGAATATGGTGGCTGGAGCGAGGTTTTAATACCTTCCGTTCGTAACATGACGAGTGTGCAGGAGGATAGGTCACGATGGACAAACGTGGCAGGAGTCCCGTGTCGGTGAGGTTGCTGCGGACGGAGGCGAGGCACATGTTGTCGCAGTTGGCGGAGAAATTCCGGCTGGTCGCCAGTAGGATTCGGCAGAGTGTCGGTAGCCACGAATTCTCCCAGCAGGCATAATGCTTCGCCGTAAACCAATTCGGCTGAAGAAGCATCCAGGTCTGGCTTGAATGTGCTTCGGAGTCCAAGTAACACCACAGGGGGATGCTTTGGTCCATCCGGTGCAATGATACACTAGGGCAGCTTTTAGGGTACGGTGCCATCGCTCTATTAAACCATTGCTGGCAGGGTGATCGCTCGTCGTCCGTTGGTGAAGAGTGCCACAAAATTTTGTCAACTCTCGAAACAAATCGGACTCGAATTGACGTCCCCTGTCCGTCGTAATGTGCAGCGGGCAACCAAAACGTGACACCCAGTGTGTGATGGAGGTGAAAGCGATAGTTTCCGCCGTAACATTGTCCACTGGTGCAGCTTCCGACCACCGAGTGTACCGATCAATCTACATCTACATTTATACTCCGCAAGCCACCCAACGGTGTGTGGTGGAGGGCACTTTACGTGCCACTGTCATCGTAAGTACGTAACGGTGACCATCGGATTATGACAGTGGGCCAACAATTTCAAGGTGGACATACGTGAATCGTGCTGCTGTGATTGGAAAGCTTCCTACCGGTGAGTGGACGTGGCGATTTATCCTGCTACGCTGGCATTTCAAGCAGCATCTCGCCCATTCGCGGCAGTCCGTTTGCATTCCAGGCCACACGTAACGCGCTGTTACTAAACGTGTCGTAGCTCGTATGCCTGGGTGACATAAGTTGTGCAGCGAATGCAAAGCGTTCTTCCGAAATTCCTGAGGTAGGAAGGGTCTCGGCTTCGATGTGGACATGTCACAATATAGCTTTACATCGCCTCCAGGTATGTCTACCAGTTGCAGGTGCAGCGATGATTCACCATTTGACAGAATCGCTTGTAATTCCGCATGAGCTTGCTGTGCTGCAACGAGGTTGGCGTAATGGATGGTATTGGCGATGCTACTGACTCTGGACAAACAATCGGACACTACATTGTCGATCCCAGACACATGATATATATCAGTGGTAAACTGAGAAATAAACATGAGCTGGTTGTGTTGTCTGGGGGAACAGCTCATGTTGTTCTGACGAAATGCCTATGTTAGTGGCTTGTAATCCGCAAAGTTAACAAAGTCACGTGCTTCTAGTTGCGGCCTGAAGTACATGACAGATTCGTAAATGGCAAGAAATTCTCTGTCGTGTGCACTCCAAAGTCTTTCTGAGGTTGTCAACTTGCGTGAAAAAAATGCGAGTGGCTGCCACGTGTCACTATATTGTTATTATAACACAGCGCCGACTGCGGTCTGGCTAGCGTCGACTACCAATGCTAACGTGGCGATAGGATCTGGATGTGCCAGCAGGGCTGCGTTGGCGATGCTTTTCTTGGCCGCTTCAAATGCGACAGTCATTTCGTGAATCCAAGTTATGGGCGTGTTACCCTTTGCTATCGGACCAGTTAGCGCTGCGACTAAAGGTTCCTGTACCTCAGCAGAGTGTGGCAAACGGCCCACAATACAATTTTAGTAATAATTCTAGTTCATTGTATCTAGAAAGGTGCATTCAATAATTATGGAAAATTGTAAGTTGGTAACTTAAAGAGTTCCAAGATAATGGGTCACAAAATTCGATAATTTAATATTGGCGGAATAGGACATACAATGTCCCCTTAGCCCGTCCGGTTGACCGTGTAGTCTAACGTACGGCTTTGCGGGCGGGAAGGAGCGCGTGGTCCCCTGCACGAATCCGCCCGGCGGATTTGTGTCGAGGTCCCGTGAACCAGCCAGTCTGTGGATGGTTTTAAGGCGGTTTTCCATCTGCCTCGGCGAATGCGGGCTGGTTCCCCTTATTCCGCCTCAGTTACACTATGTCGGCGATAGGTGCGCAAACAAGTTCTCCACGTACGCGTACACCACCATTACTCTACCACGCAAACATAGGGGTTACACTCGTCTGGTGTGAGACGTTCCCTGGGGGGTCCACCGGGGGCGAACCGCACAATAGCCCTGGGTTCGGTGTGGGGCGGCGGAGAGGTGAAGTGGACTGCGGTTGTCGTCGTGGGGTTATGGACCACTGTGGCTGTGGTGGGGACGGACCTCTCCGTCGTTTCTAGGTCCTCGGTTAACATACAATACAATACAATACAATGTCCCCTTAAGTAATTTTCTCCGTTCTCCACCTCCAAACGGCTCTCGCTAGTGCATCCATGTGATATATTTTTATCGTCAGGTAAATAATTTGATCAAAAAGCTTCAAAACTGCTCTGATCTCATCTGGAGAGAAAACGAAATCCATTTTAGAGAAGGCTTCATCAGAATACTCGTACACTTCGTTGCCAACATTTGCTGAAATTATGAATTACGTGTGATATGAGAGAAAGCGTTTTATGGATATAAACCAAGTTTGCTTTTCTATACAAACTTCTAAAACTACCATGTGATTTAAAAATTCGGCGTTTATAACGTGTGCAAGCTTCTAAGAAAATTTTGCAAAAACACACATAATGTCTGATTGGGATAACTGCAATCAGTGATTTTATAATGTTACTTATAATCAGTCTTGTGAAATTTGCTGGATTTGGACGGGTTACGCCTGTAACTGAAATATCAGATCTGAAGATGGTTCTGAATGAACCGAAACCGGTCATATGAATAAAAAAATTTTGCAATCAAAACTGATTATAAGTAACATTCCAAGAAAATTAGTCGTTGTCCTATTTTTATTATGAGTGTCACCCCATCACATGTAAATAATCGGGTGTAAGATAATAAGAGTATCTAAAATTATGTTCTGGCTTAACGACAAGCGCCGGCACGACGATGAAGAACGGAAGAGCAGAGAGGACTGTGAGACAGTGTCAGCCAATACTACGCTGACCAGGACGACACCAAGGCAGTAGCGGCATCTACACGAACAGAATACAAGGGCCGCGCCGCCGCGTGGCGGGAGAGGAAGAAGAGCCGTCATACAAACGCTACAGCAGTGACTTATGAACTGTTTTGTTTTGCTTGCATTGAAATTGTATATACCGAAGGGCAATGATTATTTGCCTGTCGCCATTTGTTTTCGATACAACTTTGTGAATACGCAGAGTCAAGTAGGTTCAATTTAACTTCTTGTAATAAACTCCATTAATTCGAGTTGCTTGAATTGTTGTCTAGCGATCCGATAAAACAGCTTCCTAGGCACCCTATATTAGACACGTGGGTAGGATACTACATACTATATACGAAGTTTTCATGCACGCTTTACAATCTGTTCGTGGAAATTTATCTGCAATCGCAAATTTTTGTTGAGCTTCCCATTTTATGTGCTTTATGAGTATATTAAAAAAAATACAATATATAGAGCACTATTTCGTTTCATTTGCAGTGAAAGAAGAGTAAAAAGTGAAACAAAGGAACAAGATTATACAAACAGATTCGAGCCCACAACCATCGAATTACTATTCTGTACCTCTTCCGTTGTACAAACTGTTGCCTGGAAATTACGTCAACATAAATCACACATGCCTCGCCCTAGCCGCACCAGAAATGATACGTTTTCTAAATGCTTGGGCATCTGCAGCTCCGGCTTCTGCTGTCACTTTCATTTCTTGCCAAGCCCTGCAAGTTCCACACAATTGGACAAAGCGGGGATGACCAGTAGGCGCGGTTCCCTTGTGAGACTGAGTATTTTGAGATGATGTTGTTGTTGTGGTCTTCTGTCCTGAGGCTAGTTTGATGCAGCTCTCCATGCTACTCTATCCTGTGCAAGCTTCTTCATCTCCCAGTACTTACTGCAACCTACATCCTTCTGAATCTGCTAAGTGTATTCATCTCATGGTCTCCCTCTACGATTTTTTCCCTCCACGCTGCCCTCCAATACTAAATTGGTGATCCCTTGATGCCTCAGAACATGTCCTACCAACCGATCCCTTCTTCTAGTCAAGTTGTGCCACAAACTCCTCCCCAATTCTGTTCAATACCTCCTCATTAGTTATGTGATCTACCCATCTAATCTTCAACATTCTTCTGTAGCACCACATTTCGAAAGCTTCTATTCTCTTCTTTTCCAAACTGTTTATCGTCCATGTTTCACTTCCATACATGGCTACACTCCACACAAATACTTTAAGAAACGACTTCCTGACACTTAAATCTATACTCAATGTTAACAAATTTCTCTTCTTCAGAAACGTTTTCCCTGCCATTGCCAGTCTACATTTTATATACTCTTTACTTCGACCATCATCAGTTATTTTGCTCCCCAAATAGCAAAACTCCTTTACTACTTTAAGCGTCTCATTTCGTAAACTAATTCCCTCAGCATCGCCTGACTTAATTCGACTACATTCCATTATCCTCGTTTTGCTTAGGTTGATGCTCATCTTATATCCTCCTTTCAGGACACTGTCCATTCCGTTCATCTGCTCTTCCAAGTCCTTTGCTGTCTCTGACAGAATTACAATGTCATTGGCGAACCTCAAAGTTTTTGTTTCTTCTCCATGGATTTTAATACCTACTCCGAATTTTTCTTTTGTTTCCTTTACTGCTTGCTCAATATACAGATTGAATAACATCGGGGAGAGGCTACAACCCTGTCTCACTTCCTTCCCAACTACTGCTTCCCTTTCATGCCCCTCGACTCTTATTACTGCCATCTGGTTTCTGTACAAATTGTAAATAGCCTTTCGCTCTCTGTATTTTACAACTGCCACCTTTAGAATTTGAAAGAGATTATTCCAGTCAACATTGTCAAAAGCTTTCTCTAAGCCTACAAATGCTAGAAACGTAGGTTTGCCTTTCCTTAATCTTTCTCCTAAGATAAGTCGTGAGGTCAGTATTGCCTAACGTGTTCCAATATTTCTACGGAATCCAAACTGATCTTTCCCGAGGTCCGCTTCTACCAGTTTTTCCATTCGTCTGTAAAGAATTCGCTTTAGTATTTTGCAGCTGTGACTTATTAAATTGATAGTTCGGTAATTTTCGCAATTGCCAACACCTGCTTTGTTTAGGATTGGAATTATTATATTCTTCTTGAAGTCTGAGGGTATTTCGCCTGTCTCATACATCTTGCTCACCAATTGGTAGAGTTTTGTCAGAACTGGCTCTCCCAAGGCCGTCAGTAGTTCTAATGGAATGTTGTCTGCTACCGGGGCCTTGTTTCTACTCAGGTCTTTCAGTGCTCTGTCAAACTCTGCACGCAGTATTGTATCTCCCATTTCATTATCATCTACATCCTCTTCCATTTCCATAATATTGTCCTCAAGTACACCGTCCTTATATAGACCCTCTATATACTCCTTCCACCTTTCTGCTTTCCCTTCTTTGCTGAGAACTGGGTGTCCATCTGAGCTCTTGATATTCATACAAGTGGTTCTCTTCTCTCCAAAGGTCTCTTTAATTTTCCTGTAATCAGGATCTATCATACCCCTAGTGAGATAAGCCTCTACAGCCTCACATTTGTCCTCTAGCCATCCTTGCTTAGCCATTTTGCACTTCCTGTCGATCTCATTTTTGAGACGTATGTATTCTTTTTTGCCTGCTTTCTTTACTGCATTTTTATATTTTCTCCTTTCATCAATTAAATTCAATATTTCTTCTGTTACCCAAGGATTAATACTAGCCCTCGTCTTTTTACCTACTTGATCCTCTGCTGCCTTCACTACTTCGTCCTTCAGAGCTACCCATTCTTCTTCTACTGTATTTCTTTCCCCCATTCGTGACAATTGTTCTCTTATGCTCTCCAGGTCCCATCTCCTTAAATTCCCACCTTTTTGCAGTTTCTTCAGTTTTAATCTACAGTTCATAACCAATTGATTGTGGTCAGAGTCCACATCTGCCCCTGAAAATGTCTTACAATTTAAAACCTGGTTCCTCAATCTCTGTCTTACCATTATATAATTTATTTGATACCTTCTAGTATGTCCAGGATTCTTCCATATATAAAACCTTCTTTTATGATTCATGAACCAAGTGTTAGCTATGGTTAAGTTATGCTCTGTGCAAAATTCTATCAGACGGCTTCCTCTTTCATTTCTTACCCACAATCCATATTCACCTACTATGTTTCCTTCTCTCCCTTTTCCTACTCTCAAATTCCACTCACCCATGACTATTAAATTTTCGTCTCCCTTCACTTCCTGAATAATTTCTTTTATCTCATCATACATTTCATCAATTTCTTCATCATCTGCAGAGATTTTGAGATAAGGATACAATAACCGGAAATTAGTTTTTCAGACTCGACGAGGCCGCGCATGAACAATGCATATCTTTCTTAAACTGTTTATGTTTCACTGAAAACAACTGCCTGGCGCATCGGCTTTGGTGGCTCGTGTAAATCAGTATTCAGTTGTTTGGGACTTGTGCACAGCGAGTTTACCACTATTTACAATTACCGTCTAGTTGTCGAAGATGGGCCATCACTCGTTACAGTAACTTTTTGATATGGAATTAATGTAGTCTGCAGAACGATACAGTATCCCGGAAACAGAGCAGATGTACAGACAGAAGTTTCTCAGCCAACTTCATCCAGAATGAAAGAAAACTCTCGAGTAAGAACTGTTTGCGCAGAAGAATTTGAGAACAAATTATTCGGTTGTGGGAGGAAGATTCATCAATAAGGGACCGTCAACGGAAAATGAGAAGATATAGAAAACTACAGTGTATAGAATAGAGATGGATCAACAGCTACACGTCTTACATGAACGATTGCAAACAAAGTTGCCAAATGTTTCTGAACCCAGAGTTCTGGTCTATCAATGCACTGTATTGTATTGCACTAGTTGAGACAGGCGATAGTAAATTTTGACAGTTGCTGTGACATAAAGTAGAAATTATGAGTTGTAAGTATTACATGGTAAAATACATTCGTTTTCGGCTATTATTAAAACGGCATGCCCGAAAGGAAAGACACGATTATGACCTTGCGACAGGGACAGTTATCTTGCTGGAAGGTGTCATCATTGTAGGGGGAGACTTCAAGCATGAAGCCGTGCAGGTTGTCCGCAACAATGTTCACGCAGTTCACTGCTGTCATGATGCCTTCTATTACCATCACAGATCCCATGGAAGCCCAACTCAGTGCACCCCATAGCATAGTTCTGCCCTCACCGTCTTGCATCTGTGGCACGTTGCGTGTGCAGCCATTGAGCTAGATGACGGCATGTAATGACCCGGCCATCGCCCTAGAGTAACATGAAATGCGATTCATTCGTCATGCGACTAATTTATATCGATCCACGGTGAAAACTCAGTGATGCTGTGCCCACTACCATCATAACGGACGATGTCGTTGGGTCGACACGAGAACGCGTGGGAGTCGCGTGACGTGGAGCTCCATGTTCAACAGTGGCCTTTGAACGGCGTGCTCCGAAACACTTGTGTCTTTAACACCACTGTATACTCTGTCGTCAGATCTGCCACAGGTCGCTGCCTATCCTGGATTACACAATGATGGATTCTCCGACCTCTACGTTTTATGATGAGATTCAAAATGGTTCAAATGGCTCTGAGCACAATGGGACTTAACTTCTGAGGTCATCAGTCCCCTAGAACTTAGAACTACTTAAACCTAACTCACCTAAGGACATCACACACATCCATGCCCGAGGCAGGAATCGAATCTGAGGCCGGCTTGTGATGATACATGGTCGTCCAATACCGTATGGCCTACTCGTTATTTCACCATACCTCAACCACTTTCATTAGGTTCTCAAGAAAGCAGTGCGCCAACAGGTGACCAGCTTCGCAGTTTCAGAGATTCTCATTCCCAGCCACAACACCAAAATCATGTCCCCCCTGTCAAAACCGCTTATATCAGTGAATATCCGCATCTGCGGCCTGTATCTTCGCTATAATGCCCATTATCCCTCTTTTGCTTACATTCTTTCCTTACTGCGTCACACCACCACGAGGCATTCAAGCTCATGGTGGGCAGCGGTCATATTGCTTTGGTTCATCAGTGTGTGTGTGTGTGTGTGTGTGTGTGTGTCTGTGTGTGTGTGTGTGTGTGTGTGTGTGTGTGTGTAAAATCAGTTCCTTGTCGCAACGTTTATTGGACCCACACAACACGGACTACGTTATGCTTCCGCCTTACGTCACACAAACAATGGCAATTGTTTGTGTGACGTAAGGCAGAAGCATAACGTAGTCCGTGTTGTGTGGGTCCAACAGTACGACAGTTATGTAATGTTGGCTGCATAGCTTCAGGCGAAATTTCTCACCAGGCCCTAGTACTTGGCGGGAGGCTCTATTTCTAGACATCTTTACGCGCTCACTGTGAGCTCATGAATGAGAAGAGCGACGTGATGCTGTCTAGGACCATACTAGAGACACTGCCCAACACATCTGTGCAAAGCTTTATCGGATTTTCATAGTCTTTCCCATTTCGCTACCGATCGGATCTTACTTTCTGGACACCCCTCATATTGCGAGGTAGCTTGCTGGCATGTACCAGTTTTATAGTCTCTTCACAGGGCCAGACAGACTGAGGCAAAACTGAAGGCCGCACAAATGAGCCAGAAGTTGTAGTAATTTATTAGTAGAAAATATACAGTACATTAAGTACCGTGTGGTTGCAACTGCAGTGTAGACAGAGGTCTGCTGTGGGACGTAATTATCTTAAGGCATCGAAACTTGGTAGATACTCTAATCTGTTAATGTGGAACCGATTTACGCTGAAAAAAGATTAGCTCCCATTTTGGCCAATAAGTGCAAATCTGGCACTGTGTAGTACCTTGTCGGCGTCTCCAGTGCTCATATTGAACAAATTCTGTAAGCGATGGTTAATACTACCACAATAATGGACAGCCATTCGCTAATCCCAGATAACAGCATACACATGGCTCCGTTGAGACAGTGTTTATCAATAGCCAGTTCGACAGTATCAACACCTTCCCTCAGGAGAACGTCAGGACTTAGAGTCCCCCCCCCCCCCCCCCCAAAGAGCCTGACATTATAGTAGTAATAAATACATTGGTTTGCAAAACTTCAGGAGGAAAGTAATTTTCGGATGATGCGTCGCTGCCAAGTAACATTGCTTGGTGAAACTTGGTCTATACATAGAAAGAACTGTTACAGTGTAATACATAAGGTGTCTAAAAGAAATAGGCAATGAGACTACCTTGAACTACGAAAGTTGAGGATCTCTTGGAACGAGAGAATATTCGGTGAATGTGCTAGTCTAACTATATCCCTGGACTAAACCCCATCGAGCAAGTGTGGTATGCGTTGGGGAGGCGTATTGCGGAACGTCTATATGCACTAACTACCAGCCAGTAGGTGTCAACCGCGCTGTAGGAGGAATAGAAGGACCTCCCACATGAATTGCTCACCAACCTTCTGGCCAGCAAGGGAGGATGTTGATGAGCATGCATTGCTATCCGTGATGATCACACACCCTATTTTGAATATGCGCCGCCTTTTTTAATGTCCTTATCATCGTAAATCGCGGTGGCTTCAGTGCAGTTATTGTCATTTAATGTGTCATTTCTGTTCGTCTCATTGTGTTATACTTTAACTTGCGTTCTGCGTTACACCGTAGCAGTTCTTTTTATGTGTGAATCAAAGAAGATTATGGTTCAGCGTCTTGTCGACATTGAGGAGGGATTGGGGGAAGTAACAGAAAATTTAAATAAGGACGGTTGAACGCGTATTTGGACCGTTGTCTTCCCAAATACGAGTCCAGTGTGCTAACCAGTGCGGTACCTCGCTTGGTCTTTGTAAATATGCTCAAAGTTTGATCCAGTTATGTTATTTAACTATAACACATAATACAAAATTTACTTTCGTCGTCAAGCTTTGCTTATCACTGTATCAATCATGAATCACTGGATTCAGGACTAGGCCATTGTTCAAATATAGATCAGCTCAAGTAAACTTTTGACAATTTTGCTACGCATCATCTACACACGCAAGATACTGGGTGGTTGTAATTAAAGTGCAGTTACACACATTGGTACAGGGTGGGCTATATGGCAGCGAAACTTAATGGATATTCTAATGCGGAACCGACTTGCTCTGTAGAAAAATTGTTTCCAATTTTGGCCAACAGGTGCAAATATGGTACTGTTAATGCAAGAAAGACATACAGAAATATTTCAGTATGTAATGGATTACGGGAAGTATGAAAGTCATAATTGTGGTAGTATTAACCATCGCTTACAGAATTTGTTCAATATGAGCACCAGAGACGCCGACAAGGTACTACACAGTGCCAGATTTGCACTCATTGGCCAAAATGGGAGCTAATCTTTTTTCAGCGTAAATCGGTTCCACATTAACAGGTGAGAGTATCTACCAAGTTTCTATGACATAAGCTAAATACATCCCACAGCAGACCTCTGTCTGCACTGCAGTTGCAACCACATGGTACTTAATGTACCGTATATTTTCTACTAATAAATTACTACAAATTGTTGCTCATTTGTGCGGCCTTCAGTTTTACCTCAGTCTGTCTGGCCCTGTGAAGAAACTATAAAACTGGTACATGCCAGGAAGCTATCTCGCAATACGAGGGGTGTCCAGAAAGTAAGCTCTGATCGCTCGCGAAATGGAAAAGACTATGAAAATCCGACAAAGCTTTGCACAGATGTGTTGGGCAGTGTCTCTAGTATGACCCTAGACAGCACCACGTCGCTCTTCTCATTCATGAGCTCACAGTGAGCGCGTAAAGATGTCTAGAAAATAGTGCCTCCCGCCAAATACGAGGGCCTGGTGAGAAATTTCGCCTGAAGCTATGCAGCCAACATAACATAACTGCCGTGCTGTTTCTTCTTCAAGACAATTCTCAGCCGGATTCTGCAGGGCAATGAGGATGCTCCTGCATCGTTTTCAGCTGCTGAAAATATTTGATTACTCATAGCACTGCCTGTAAATGTCTCCCTCTGAGTTTCATCTCTGCTCACATGAACCACTGGCTATGAAGACAACATTTTGGCACAGACAAAGAGCTCTATGCCAGCGTAGAGAATTGGCTGAAAGCACTGGCGGCTGCCTTCTATGATGAGGGTATTGGAAAGTTGGTTCAACGCTACGACAAATGTCTAAGTCAGAACGGCGACTACGTAGAGAAGTAGCTGGAAGGTATAGCTAACTATTACAAATAAAACATTTCTGACTTTCAATGTGGTTTTCATTTCGTGATCAGTCGGAACTTACTTTCTGTTCAGCCCTCGTAAGAACTTCTTTCTGTGGTAGGGAATTCGTATGTTGTCACTTTTATACGTTGCTCCAAGAGTATTTAGTGAATACCCCACTTTTCCATTTAGGATTTCTACAGTCCGGATAAGTCTAACCTGAAAGCTTTTAAATACCCTACATATAAGCCACCGAAACCAAGAAACAGTTCCACACAAAATTCGAGAGGAAGAATTATCTTAAGATGGTGAGAGCGTTACCAATGAACGGCAAAGATTTTGAATTCGGATCGCCATCCGACAAATAGTTCGATCAAAACAAAGCTCCACAGCTCTCCACAATGTTGAGTCCTAGGAGTTTGCTGCCAGAGGTTACCCATGGATTAGGACCTATAATTTGCTTTCGTAAACAGCAGGACTTTATTCACCCTTCGTATATCCACATTGAAGTGTTTATTGGTTTTTCAAAATAGCTTCAAGGTATTGCCAAGACTTGATATGATTCTCCGTCTGGATACATCAGAACGCGTGCTCCGTCTATAGTGACCACATTAACGGAACGTTACATTTCACGCTTTATTTCTTTGTTTTTGAGCTGTTCTATTCATTTCGATATACAATTATGTATACGGCAAATCTGCGTGTTATATTATTCTTCCCGTTTCCTTATAGATCACAGGACTGTCTTCACAGTTAAATAAAGATGTAAATTATAATATTCGTCACTTTAGTCATGGTTGGAAAATATTCCTAGCTTAATGGCATAGTAGTGTGTATCACAAGTCTAGAGTTGTATTTAAATACATCTTACTTAAATCTATCCCATCTAAACACACAATATGCTCTTTACATCCTTTTCCATAGGCTTGAAGAAATTCTTGAATCAATAATTTTCCGCCCTGGGCAATGAATTCAATTATCTTTGTACCCCATCGGTCAGTTCTGACATTTAAGTCATTCTCAAGAGAAAACGTTTGATGTTAATGGAATGTATCACAGAGATGAGCAAAAATATCACTTCAGACCTTGCATACATCTAGTTGTACTCATTAATACGACATATATGCGACTTAATATTCGCAGTAAATCACAAACAAATTAAAGAATGCACGTTAACAGTCTATAGTCGCATCTGAATGTTCATTTTAAAAATGTATCCCAAAATAACACGTTATACGTCAGGCTTGTTGATACATGGTGGTATGAGCCAAAATATTACTAGCACCTGCTTAACAGCTTGTTCGTCAACGTCATTCATCCAACCAGGTGACTCGTTTCCACTGATCCGAAGTCCAGTGTCGATGATTCCGCGCCCACTGCAATCGTAATTGACGTTTTGTTGGGTCAACATGCAAATATACAGGCGTCACAGGAGTCCCCAGTGATTGACAATATGTAATGAACTGTGCGCTATAAAGCACTTTTGCCTGCACCAGGATTGCACACTGTCTTCAAATATACCACAGATCGTTGCCTATCCTGTTTTTACAGGGAGAGAAAGACTCCGAGGCACGGACATCCCGCACCTTGTTGCCCACCCGTGGTTTCACCATCCTTCAACCACTTATCGTGGGTGCTCAAGAAATCCGCATACAAATAATCGACAAGCGTCGCCGTTTCCTAGCTGCTCCTTCACAAGTGTCAAGCCGTAAAGCATTACACTCTGTCCTTCCTCAAAGTCGTTCGTTAGTGCATAGTGTAACATTTAAAGGATCATTACTTTAAAGCCCACTAATTGTTTCTAATTGCAGCGCAGATGTTTAACATTTGGCTTAGAGGTGCCTACAACCTTTCTCTGTAATGCTGCAAAAGCGTGACGCCCTGAAAAGTCACCCTCTGGTTCGGCGACGCTTCAAACAGCAAGGTGACGACACATGCGGAAAAAGGAAAGAGCTCGGAAGTTCACGTGAGCTGTAAGGTGAGTTAATGATTTCACATTGATACCAAATTCACCACAATTCTGCCCAGCGCCATCATGGACGTGTCAGACGGTGGGAAGGTCGACATCCCCGCCCTCCATTCTTATCCACAGTTCAGCGCCTCGTTTGGCGGCTCTGCAATGAAGTGTCGAACAAAGGGGCTCGAGTGACACCAAGGATGTTACCGAAGGCATTCACGTGTGTGTCAATGTTCCAGACGTCCGTGGAAGCACCAGAGGAGGGCGTCAAAAAGAAGGACTGAGAAAGCATAAACACCCTTTTCTTCTTCGGACCATTTTCAAATTTCGTCGAAGGGTTTTGAATGATCCCAGGTGGTTCCCCCCTGTATACCAAAGTATTTTTTTAAAAAACTTTACCTTTTTCTAGGAAATCGCGTTTCCTAGCGCTACGTGATAAATCTGTTTTTTTTTTGTTTTTTTTTTTTTTTAATTTTTACTACAACATCGCTCTGTTTCAAGTTACAGATCAATATTGTTCAAATAAAACCTGAATGAGACATGTGAATTTTGCTATAACTACTGTTTATTTTTAAGCAACAGAAAGGAGAATAGCTATGTAGAACATACGTGGCCATTTACGTACCCTCACTCAGGTTCTAGACGGTTCACTTCAGGTTTTTAGGGGAATCTAGTAAGGCACTAATCGCATACTCAAATAAAGTTACCGAAATGAGCTTACGCTCGATAGATATGCAACGAACTTAGCGTACAGGTAACGCGGTTAGGATCTTAGCTGGCCAAGGCTTCTAGGAAAACTACCATAGTCTCCACTTACTTACGATAGCCTACGCTAGCTTCACACAAATCTACATATAATGCATTTACATTATGTCCCATGTTTCATTTGAGAATGACCCTGGGGTGGTAATTGGCCAATAGCATATTTAACCCTTTCAGATACTCTGGCTCCAATTGTGTGCATTAACTTTTACTGTGTCTTCAGTGCAAATGAAGTATTTTTTCCAACTGGAAACCTCAAATACATATTTGTTAATATTCAACATTTTCTTCATGCAAAAGTGGTGCCGACTGTTGAGCATTACAGTGAAAATACCAGCAAGTCAATGTAGCAGTACGTAAAAGCTCTTGACCACCACACTACACGGATGTTATTGGTTCACTATATTCCACTATGTAAGTGAATATTGTCATTGTAATTTTGCATGGTAATTATTAAATGACCATTTTACTATTTATAACAATAGAGAATATTTCGTAATTAGTTATTTTAGTCCATAAAATGAAGCCAAGTGTACAAAGTATGTTTTAAAAACGGGAACCTATTTTTGTATAATTCTTGCTCCTAAAATAATTAAAAAATCACCTAAGAGCACTGTCACACAAAAAAATTACTTCCTCCCGAAAAAATTCATGTCTGAAAGGGTTAAGTAAATATATTCACTGTCCCAATAGGAAAAACCTCTTCATTCAAATAATACTACACTTCTTGATGAAACGAATTCGGAAGAAACTCGGTTCTCTAACTTTAGTACCCCCCCCCCCACCCCCCCCCCCCCCCCCCCACCACAGTGTCTCGAGTAATCTCGCCATCACCTCACATACAGCGAGTTGAACGCTCAAAAGGAAAATAATTTAAATAATGTACGCTGCATCTTACGTCAATACGTTTGAGATGTGGCAGTTCTGCTCTTCAATTGTTTTCAAGGTTCGCCACACGCAACGTGACTACACAGTATCGCATTACCTGACATCCGTGTTTCTGCGAATTCCAGAATTATGTCCACAGATAACCATGCGGAATTAATTTCTGCCATTGATTGAATTCGGCACTGGCCAGTGGCACTCTACCTTAATTTGATCTGACGCCAGTTTTATTTGATTTTCCATAACCGGCTTTACCGGCTGCTATCTCCACACGTGCTTTTATGGAAGAGAGTAGAGGGGAAACTTTTTCAATTCCTGTCTGCGTGTGTCATACGACAAACTTCGATGTATTGAATGTATGGTCTGTGGGGCAATGACCGCTGGCTCGAATTCTGTAAACAACTGGGTTTCTCGAATTTTGTGACTGAAACCTTCGATTGTATAGAACTTCAGCTGCTGAACATTTATTTCAGTGAAATCCGCCGCCTTAGCTGAGTGCTTAGCGCGTTTCACTGCTATGTAGTGGGACAAGTTTCGATTCGATTCCCGGCAGGGTGGGAGATTTTCTCCTCTCGGGGATTGAGTGTCGCGTTGTCCTCATCATCATTCCATCATCTTCGACACTCAAGTTTCCCAGAGTTGTGTCAACTGAAAAGACTTGCTACTTGGCGGCCGAACATCCGCATGTGGGAACTCACTGCCATCAATGCCATACGCTCATTTCATTTCATTTTTTTCATTTCGGTGGAACTTTATCTCTGATCCCTAAGTGTTTGTTTTTTCTATAGCGATGGTACCTGCTTCACAACAGGTTGTAATGTAAACATAGTTGCTGCATGTTTACTGGTAACTACATGTAGATTACGTGCGACAACATTCACAATAGAAAGAAACTATTAATTTTCTTTAAGAAACTATCTGCTGTGGGTTCACGATCACATTCATGATGTCCTCCAGCAATTCTGGTGGTGTCCAGAACTTATCTTTTAATGTGTAGCAGTTTTCAATTTCTAGTGCAGCGGGCAGAACTATTGCTAGTAGATCTTCCTGTATTTCTACAGGACTGTCGTAAATTAAACTTCGCATACGATAAGTGCTATAAGTTGACCGTCTGACGTAGTACACGTCATCCTATTTGACTTATTGCATTCCTGGACAAGCCGGCCGGTGTGGCCGTGCGGTTCTAGGCGCGTCAGTTTGGAACCGCGTGACCGCTACGGTCGCAGGTTCGAATCCTGCCTCGGGCATGGATGTGTGTGATGTCCTTAGGTTAGTTAGGTTTAAGTAGTTCTAAGTTCTAGGGGACTGATGACCACAGATGTTGAGTCCCATAGTGCTCAGAGCCATACCAGGACGAGCAACTCTGAGACTTTCCTCTTTCCCTCAGCAGACGTGGACGCGTTACATATCTGAAGCGAAAACTTCCATGCACGGAACCGGCATGTTTCCGGTCATGAGTTCCTGTTCAACATATCATGTACTCACTCATCTATATAAGTCCTAGAAGTTCGTAACAGGAATTTATGAACACCCTGTACAAATCTGAATTAAACTCGTTTGCTTAGCCGCCCGCTGTGGCCTAGCGGTTCTAGGCGCTTCAGTCCGGAACCGCGCTGCTGCTACGGTCGCAGGTTCGAATCCTCCCTTGGGCATGGATTTGTGTGATGTCCTTAGGTTAGTTAGGTTTAAGTAGTTCTAAGTCTGGGGGACTGATGACCTCATAAGTTAAGTCCCATAGTGCTTAGAGCCATTTGAACCATTTTCGTTTGCTTACATTAAGGAACGCGTTGAAAGGATGTTACAATTCTTTACAGCAATTATTTGTAAACGTTAGACATTGGAAACGGGTCACTCCGAGTACCTCTCAACTTTTTTCCAGAAAATCAGCGCTGACTTTCCCCACTCAGACGTCCAGTACAAGATCTAATATAATCATGGCCACTCAATACAGTAAAGTACTTAGTTCTTCGTGGTAACAAAATGGTAGTATCTTTGACATTTATTTTTGAATATAATACCCTCTATTCTTCATTCACTGAGAGAAGATCCCTAACAGGTAGCAGCGCTACTGACAGCAGTCAACCGCAAAGTGCAAAAGGCTGCCGGATTTAATTTTTTTGCTACAACGTTCACGCGCTAATAGTATTTACCTCTCACACACGAACGCACACGCACGGACGCATGCATGCACAAAATAGCCATCCGTCACTCACAAGGTGCATCAAAGTTCCCAAATGCCAAGTATGAAATAAAAATGAAGATCTAACATTTAATTTTCTTACGGGGTAAACGTCATGATCATCTTTATCCGACTAATGGTTTGTCACGACCGCGCTAGAGTTCCTATTTCCGCTGCTCCTATCCTCATCATCCCATAAGGAAACCACAATATTTTGTATTTTTCCTTTTCTTACGCTCTCCTCTCTTAAATATCTAAGCTCGTTCTACACGTGATTACTTATGTTCTTCTATTACTCTGGCATTATTCGTGTATCATCATCGTTCACCTTTCTCTCAGATTCTCGCAGCGTAATTGTTTTATTTCGCCCCTTGGCGTCTGTTTTAACTTGAGGCATAGAACTTAAAACGCGTTGAGATTTCAGTGGTACGGCTGAAGACGTATAACTTCGTGTGTCTGGTTCTGTACTTACAAATTGGTCATATTTCGCTTTCTGTTGTTCTTTTCCTAGGGCCGTTGCAACATAATGTGTACAAATAATTCACTTGCTTGGTCTTCCAGGTTAATTCCATTTACAAACCTCGTCTTACCTTTGATTCAAAACGCAGCTTTAACGATACGCTCAAGGAATATCACAAATAGAATTCACCGCAACACTAGTTGAAAACCATAGTTCGTTAGAACTGCCACAACACAGATTGAAAACTATAGTTTTTTAGAACTGAAGCAGTAATGTATGTGAAATCTTATGGGACTTAACTGCTAAGGTCATCAGTCCCTAAGCTTACACACTACTTAACCTAAATTATCCTAAGGACAAACACACACAACCATGCCCGAGGGAGGACTCGAACCTCCGCCGGGACCAGCCGCACAGTCCCGGACTGCAGCGCCCTAGACCGCTCGGCTAATCCCGCGCGGCAATGCGTACTCAAATTTGTGTTACGGATGATGTGTGTGATTTCCTAAGGGACCACTGCTGAGGTCATCGGTCCCTAGACTTTAACTAACTTATGCTAAGAACAACACACACACCCGTGCCCGAGGGAGGAATCGAACCTCCGGCGGGATGGGCAGCGTAGTCCGTGACATGGCGCCTCAAACTGCGAGGCCACTCCGCGCGCCTTGTGTTACGTAACTGGTCGTGTTAGACGTGCGAAGCAGCCATGCCGTACTCACTTCAACTGTCGCGGATTTTCTGCGACAGAATGGACTGTCATATCTGGTGTGTACCGTCCTTACTGTCAACGGCCGTGGAGCGCTGGATACACCGGTTCCCGTCGTATCACTGAAGTTACCCACCGCTGAGCATGGCCAGTATTCTTGTGGGTGACCTTCCATGTACGCTGCCCGCTGTTGACAGTTTTTATTTTTTCTTTGTGACAGAGGGGACAGGAGGAGTGGTGCCGGAAGTGCTTGATCACCAGTCTTCGTGCCAATGTCTTGGGTTTAATTCCAACTGCTCCACAGTGTTTTATAAAATTTAAGTATGCTCCATTTTTTATGGTAATCCGTCAGTTGGACGTGGACATTACGCTCGGAAGGTCTCATGGTGCTGTTCGAGAAGAGTAGGCTATGCTTCGGCACTGGGTTTCACCTCTACCTTCTCTCATTATCATCCAACACATAAATGACACCACACTGAACACACAAACTCCCTGAAGTTATTTACGATCAATAATGTTAACGGTTGAATAGCTCGCAACGCTCACACTTGCCAAAGGAAATGTGCCGACAGGTGCGAAGGACAGACAACACCGCCGGCCGGAGTGACCGAGCGGTTCTAAGTGCTACAGTCTGGAACCGCGCGACCGCTACGGTCGCAGGTTCGAATCCTGCCTCGAGCATGGATGTGTGTGTTGTCCTTAGGTTAGTTAGGTTTAAGTAGTTCTTAGTTCTAGGGGACTTATGACCTCAGCAGTTGAGTCCCATAGTGCTCAGAGCCATTTTTGAACAGAAAACACCTTTCAAGTTCAGGCGGCTTAACCTGCCCTTTGGGACCTTCCAACCGCACTACTTTACTTTTATCCTCCTTGAGTACTTTACCTGAACAGGATAGCGTATAATACTAGAGTGTATGTGAAATGGTAACCTCTAAAGCAGGAATGGCCAAGACTTCGAAGTGAACGTGACGAGGAGGTAACTGTGAACGTGCCGAATTTAAATTGCATTGCAGTTGCAGTCCTATGATTTGATTTTATATTTCACGTTTCTCAACAACATAGACCAAAAACAAAACAATTTTTTTATTATTCAATTATTTATGGCGCTCTGAAAACGTATAACTTTTATTGGTACAAACTGTCGACATACCGATAAACGCAGACAGTTTCACAAGATTTCCCACTCAGGTTGCCACGTAATGGTAACTAATATAGTTCCATAACCGAAACGTCTTTCACAACACATATATTGATCGAAATATTCTAGAACTTTTGTAACCACATTATCGACACGTGGAAACTACCTAAAGAAAGCAATGCAGTCGTTTTGGACAGAGTTAACGTCAAAGGGATTTGTCTTTAGGACGGGAATTACCTTGCAGATCAATCAGTTACATCTGCACATACACAGGGGCGCTTTCAACTGAAACTGCAAATAGTCTCGAAAACAGATGAAAGACTGACAGCGTTCTCAAAACGTATAGGAAACTAACCTTGTAGTTCTCTCAAGTTCACAATAAAATCTTCAAAGCTCAGGTTCTTTTTAACGCCAGTGAGCTTAGGAAACTTGACTGTATTTGTCAGAACACGCCCTGTCGACAACGTGACATTTTGTTTAAATACATCCTAAAAAAACAGAAATAAGTTGTTTGTTTTCTTGCAATATTCTACTGTGTACACTGTGCAGTCAACTCCATTTAAAATGCAAGGTCTGGAATCCATTACGGATGTTCTAATTTTCGTTTCTGCACTCTTTTTTCCTTCATAATATAACAATAGTGGGTCTTAAATCGAAAAATCGTTCGAGGCTTGCCCCTTAACTAGGACAATGTATTTTGCAGTACTATATAAAGTCTCCATTCTCTTCGTTCAGTTTCTTCGAAAACTGTAACAACTGACAGCAGAATAACGGGTGCGACTTCCGAAATTTTGCTATTCGTGTCACCAACTTCTTCATGCGATCCATTCCTGAAAACTTTGCACAAAGTGCTTCTTGATGTAGAGAACAATGAATCCTGCCCGTCGATAGTTGGAATTTTTGTCTCTTTCATTGTCAACTAGATCTTTAAATTCCTTCTGCATGTATTGTAATGTCGTCGTATAGCGAATTTGCAATACTGGTTCCTTATGCAATTGCATAATGTATATTGAGAATTCTCATCCCTCTATTCTGTCAGTCCCATTCATTTTTAAAGGTTTGAGGCGATAGATCACTAGATTTACTTTTTTTTTTTTTTTTTTTTTTTTTTTTTTTTTTTTTTTTTTTTTTTGCAAACAGCCACTGGACCTGTGAACGTTCTCCATACCACGAACAAATAGCGAAGGGCAGACAGTGCTGACACCATGATTCTGCTGAGCTGATGGTAGTTCTGCCGACCGAAAACCGCCATAGTGCAGTACTGAATGAAGTGTCGCCCTAGTCGGTTACTTCTGCGGAGGACCAGGGAAAGCCAAGACAGTTCGTGTCTTGGCCCGCACACAGGCCGAATACTCTGCATGCGTGAAGTTTGGCACGCCGTGGCCGTCCCTAATCTAAAGTAAAGGCGTTATTTTTAATTGTCGTTTATGAAACTGCATTTCGCTGGTTTTTTTTGGTAGTTGTTTTCTAGCATTCTTAGTGACTGTCAGAAAGAACCAACCTTAGAATGTTTCAAGAAGGATTCAACAACATAGTGATGTCGTCCTTTTGGGCTATAAAGACGTGATAGTGTGAGCTGTTTGTTCTGCGTGACGTCCTGCGCTTCTGATTCGTTGTGGCTATTCACTGATGAGTGTCAAGATGATGAGTTAGCTTTTCCGCTATGCCACAGACGTCAACGAATGCCTTACTGCCAGAAATGAAGGCAACTCTGCCTCAGATACTTCACTATCTAAATTCGAAAGGCTTATTAAAAGAAGCACAGTTTGTGACAGAAGAGCTCTTAGCGAATTTTGAGGAGCTATCCGGCGAGTATTTTCCTTGGAACATTGTCTGAAGAAGCACCTCCCCTGCCTCGTGCCCGCATCTCGTGGTCGTGCGGTAGCGTTCTAGCTTCCCACGCCCGGGTTCCCGAGTTCGATTCCCGGCGGCGTCAGGGATTTTCTCTGCCTCTTGATGGGTGGGTGTTGTGTGATGTCCTTAGGCTAGTTAGGTTTCAGTAGTTCTAAGTTCTAGGGGACTGATGACCAAAGATGTTAAGTCCCATAGTGCTCAGAGCCATTTGAACCATTTGCACCCTGCCTCGTAGCAGAAATGTTACTGCAAGTTATTTTATCATCAGAAACAGATATTCCCAGAGACTACGCTGCCGTGATGATAGCTACAAGTACAATGTCCTTTCCGGGGTCTCTTGCGACTGGAGACACGGTATTCCAGCAAAATCGAGAAAGATGCGAGAATACAGGATGACTTACACAAAATTTCTTTTTGGTGTGGTAAATGGCTGTTTGTTCTAAACGTAAGATAAATAAGTTAATGCAGACGAGTAGAAAAAACGATCCTGTAATGTTCTAATACAGTATTAATAGCGTGCTGTTTCATACAGTCACGCCAGTTAAATATTTTGGCCTGACGTTGCAAAGCGGTACGAAGTGGAAAGAGCACGTGAGGTCGGTGGCAGTGTAGTGTGAGGAAGGGACTTCAGTTTACTGCGAGAATTCTGGGAAAGTGTGGAAGGCTCCTTTTGTATGTGAGCTCAAACGTTGGGTGTGAAATTAATATCACGTATGGTTCCTTTATATCTGGACCTTCTATGCCCTGCTTTTGTAGTCACGTCTGGCTCAAGCCCTCAGTCTTCGCTAGCCTGTATGCCAATCGATAAGATCTGAAACCAATACATGGCATGAATGACTCCATGAAATGATTAATCTTGAATTTCTGTTGCGCAGCGAATAACGGCTTTAGGATTCAGTTGGACATATTGTACTACGGGCATATACCGGCAAGAGGAAGCTAAAAGTCGTGAGCAGTCAAATTGTAATTGGGACGTGACGGGCTAGCCTCTTTTACCTATCACTAGTTTTAGCCCATCATCATTATTATTAATATCTTTTGGGGTTACGTAAATAAATGATTAGCAAAGAAAAGTGGCGGTGAAACATTGGGCGCGTTTCCTCATTTCAGAGTTATTTGACTATACTGCTGATTTGTGACGTCTACTCGACAGGGTCTTCTCGGTATGTCACAAATATGCGATATTGAATTCAATATTATTCTGACGTTTTGTTAAGATTATCCAATACATAGCAATGAAAGAGTTGGGTTTTCATTTAATCAGAAGCAGGCCGATTTATCAGGCTTTGGGGTTGAAATAGACATCAAGGTCAGACTCAAACACTTGAGACTCATAAGGGATATATGGAGCAATTGACTTACAGGTATCTGAGTGAACTGACGTTCAGTAGGACATAGAGAGCACAGCAGAGAACCAGATAGATGCACATTGGTATGCCTTGAGAATTCGTCACTACCACAAGCGGAGGTACAAAAACATAAAAGTCATCGACGGGCTGAAATTTTCTATACATATATGTAACCATCTTGCCCATTAGACCTACCTTGCAATAAACTTCGATTAGAATTACGGGACCATGCACATTCACGATAAAACACATGGTGGTTGATGGCCAAAATACATATTTCGTAAAAATTCTGCAGTTCCGAAATTATTCAGTTAAGTCACGCATACAGGGATTCCCTGAACTGAGAAAGCGAAGATCTGTGGCATTAAATATGGTCAAAGTGGTCTACCTTTAAGATGGAGAACACATGCCGGCTGATGGCTGAAATTATCAGGCACACGATGGGAACACCATCAGAGATTAGACAAAATGTATAAAAACAATGCAGTTTGCATTTACCAGGAAAATGGTATCTCTTGACAAGTAGACCTCTTCATCTGTACACAGCAAATTGTAGCACACGGCACTGGCCTAATGGGCATTTCCTTGAATGGAGTAAGATACACGAAGTTCCTTCAATCACGCGAATTCACACCACAATACCGATTAACATCCGCAAACACTACACATTGTTGCGATAAACACCTGTCTAAATTAATTCCAACATTAAGTCAATGCAAGTTTAAAAAAACGCTTTCTCCACTATCTCAGAGCAGAGCAAGCCATGAAGGTAACAAAATATCGTCGACGTACCGCCGTGCTGTAAGGGTCCCGCAGATGATAACCAAATGGGTCCAGCTTGAAAAGAAATGGCACCCCACCCAATTACTCTTGGTTGCGGGCCGTATAGCGGGCGACAGCCAGTTTGGTATCACATTACTGTCTGGGGCGTCTGCAGACACGTCTGGATTGTCATTGGTTGGATTAGAACCGTTTTAAGTGATGGTCCCAATTCGAACTGAGCCCTGAGTACTAGCAAATGCTAAATGTCAGCAGCACCCTTACAGTACAGCGATACGTCCACGACATGCTAGTTGATACACTTCATGGCAAGCCAACCTGGGTCTGCATTTCAGAAAGGTAATGCCTGTCTGTACTCGGTGAGAATTTCTACTGCTTGTCCTCGTGCTTGTCAAGCCCTACCTTGGGCAGCAAGGTCGCTAGATCTCTCCCTAATTGAGAACGATTGGAGCATTGTGAGAAGGACTCTCCAACCAGCTTCACTTCTTTGCCTACAATGTAACTGATTCAGATCATAAACGGTCATTTGTTTCTTTGGTGGTCTTCGCATAGTGTGTAAGGGTATGTTCCAGAAGTCTAACTCGCTAATTGGACAGAATTTGACACGATATCCCTAAGGAGGACATTCTACAGGTGTCAGTCTATGCCAAGCCGAATAACTGCTTGCATAAGGCCAGAGATTGTCAGAGAGAGGGGCAGAAGCACGTGGACAGAGAGAGAGCGGTCGGATCAGATTGACAGAGAGAGGGGTAGTAGCAGATAGTCAGGGAGAGGGACAGCAGCAGATGGAGAGATAGGGGAGCAGTGGGTGATGGACAGAGATGGAGGCAGTAAGTGATGGTCTGTAGGGGGGGGGGGGAAGAGTAGGTGATGCACAGAGAGAGGGGGGGGCAAGAGGTGATGGGCAGAGATTGGCAGGTGGAGGAAGTAGACAAAGATAGGATGCCGGAGGAGACTGACAGAGAGAGGGGAGGAGGAGGTTGACAGAGAGAGGCAGACAGAGAAGATGAACAGAGAGAATGGGGTGGAGGAGATGAACTAATAGAAGACTGGAATGAATACACACCCAGGCAACGCCAAGTAGGAGGAGGAGATTAGTGTTTATCATCCCATTCACAACGAGGTCATTACAGACAGAGCACAATCTCGGATTGTGTCAAGGATTGGGAAGAAAATCGGCTGAGCCCTTTCAAAGGAACCATCTCGGCATTTCCCTGGGGCAAATCAGGGAAATCACTGGAAACCTAGATCTAGATGGCCAGACACGGGTTTGAAGCGTAGTCCTCTCGAATGTGAGTCCAGTGTGCTAACCACTGCGCCACCTCGCACGCCAGGTATTCAGCTATTTGTGCATATTGCTAGTTGCAAGTAAACAGTGAGTAGGGAACTGTATACATGTGCCCAATGAATAATAAACAGCCCAGAGGGAAGGTTCGAACAACAAAAGCGTGTACGGCTGACAGTCACATCCATTATATCACCACAGCACTCTCACGAAAAGATTAAATATGATAGACCATACCTAGTAAAATCATTAACACATTTGAAGTTAAGAGAAAAAGAAAATCACATCATACTGAATGTGCCAAAGCGTCACGAATTCATGTTACTTAACATTAATCAAACCAATATACAGAAAATATTCATAGGAATTGTAATAACAGACTCCGACAGCGACATGGAGCTATCATCGCTGTCGGAGATCGATTCTTACCTGCAGCCCCCAGCATCGGCGGCGTCGCCATCTACAAGCTGTCTGCGTAACCGACTCTCTGGGAAGAGGTCACGCCCCATGTCGCCTGCCGAGACTCCGCGACCACTGCCCGCGTGTAACCATGACCCTTCTCTCGTGTGCTCGACTGGGGAACTTTCCCTTCACCAGCCGCTATCTGGTGACAACATTTGCTTTGATTGCAGCCTACGCATGGATTTTAATATTGGTCGGCTATCAGCTATTTGTGTAACACCTCCCTTAAGTGTTATTGAATTTACTGTGTGTCTGTACACTGCCGTACGTCGCCCAATAAATTTTGGTCATAACAGCATATTTCATCAGAGGTGCCGAGTAATTCCGAACTCGCAGTGCACCAATATATCTCACAATATGGACCCGTACCGTCCTTTATGAAGCAGCAGCTTCTTCAGCAGGAGGAACAACGGCAGCTTACTAGAACAACAGCAACAGCAATCATATCTACAGCAGTAGCAAATCACAGTGTTTTTCAGGGGCGAGAATACTTCGGCATTTCCACCGTTTCCTTCGCTTCTGGATGGCGTTGACGTTTGGGAAACGAACTTACAACGTCTCATCAATCATTTCTTGGCCTACAAGGTAACCGATTCAGATCATAAACGGTCATTTGTTTCTTTCGTGGTCTTCGCATAGTGTGTAAGGGTTTGTTCCAGAAGTTGTTCCTCTCCATTTCCTGAATTCGTAAGCTTTTGTTCAGTCATTATGGGTGTCACTACCGTGTGGCGTTTGCTAGGCTGCAATTTTACCAGCGTTGCAATCGACCGTCGGATGTCGGAGATATATATATATATATATATATATATATATATATATATATATATATATATATCAGGACTGGCAAAGCGTTGCTGCCCTCCAGTTATCGCTTCCCCCTCCAACTCTACTCGGGTCGTGTCTTCACGGCCTAGCAGTAGATCTCGATTCGTTTGTTTATCAGCAGTCGAGTGGGGCAGCGTCTGTTCGAAAAGGCATCGCTGTTTCGTTAGTCGGTTTACCCTAGGCGTTTTGTTCGAATTTTCTCTCCTTAATTTTGAGCTATCGATGAAGCTGTCATTGTGTTTGCTACTGTAGCTTTTACTCCAGTTTTGATTCTGGTTATTTCTGTGGCGATTCTTCTATTGCAGTTCTTAAGGTTGTCGAAAATAAAGAATACTGAAAAGCGCGTTTTTCTTAGCGAGTGGGAGAGTCACTAGTTTTCTGTACAGAATTCCGATGAAAAACATCAGTGTTTAATTTGCGAAAAATGTTTAAGTCAGTACAAAGTTCATAAACTTGCTTGATATTTCCCTTCACTCCATGTAGTCATACACAGACGTAGGGCGTTACTCTCCTGACGAAAGATACCCTTTTGTCGATAACTTAAAAAAAAAAAAAAAAGGTAGAAGAGTTGTCTCAGTCATCGAATCTTAAAGAAGAGAGTTTGTCTGCATCGTATGTTTTACGCTTAAAATTAGCTGATGTTCGGAAACGCGTCAGCGACATCTTACACGTGAAATTATCTGCAATAGATGTGGCAAAAGCGTTAGTTTCGATAATGCCGCAGTACACTTCAAAACAGTTGCTTTTTCACGTAGCACTCTGAAATCATGATATGGTGCATAGCATAAAAAATAAACAGTAATTTAATTGTGAACTGTTGGCATTATTTTTGTGTGTGTGGACTAGAGCACTGATCTAAAGATCCTAGTTAACTACTAATTCTTTTCGCATAATAAAGGACGACTTCCCTGGAAAGTTGCCCGCTTTAGTTCCGTTGCTCAGAACAACAGGTTTATGTATTTTAATGTGTTTGGTTTTAAAGGGTGTTCTGCACTTTTTGCAATGGTTTACAGTCTGTGGCCGGTAGCGAAAATGGTTTCGTCTATTGCATTTTTCATCAGAAAGCACCATCTGGGAAAAGCCGCAATGATAGACGTAACGAAAATTACGAATATAATACGCAGAGGAAATCGATAATTTAAACAAATTTGGAAAAAGTTAACCCGTTACTTTTTCATTCCGAATTTCGTTGGTTGAGTGCCGGAAAAGATTTCATTAGTTTTTTTTAAACTTAGAATAAAATTTTCAAGTTTTTGGGTAGAGAAATAAAATCGGATATTATGGAATTTGAGACTGAGCTGAGTGTTTCACTTTTTTTAATCAGAATCAGCCTTTCTAACAGATTTTACAAATAAATTACATAATTTGAACTTACTTATGTAAAAAAGGAACACGCTGTTTTTGATATGTTTACGGATATTAATGGATGCCCGTGTAAACTGACGTTGTTTATGTTACCATTAAACAAGGGAAATTTGTGTTATTTCTCGAGCTGTAAATTGAAACAGGAAACCATGGAACTAAAATTTTCAAATTTTACTTCCATTTTTGGTGATGTCTCCAGTGGCTGGCACAGTTGTTTTAAATATTTAAAATTTATAAAGCTGGATTGCTTCATAATGCAATGAAAATTGGTCTTCTTCAAGAAGTGGTTTGCAGATTACAAAATGATCCATTCATGCTATCTAGAACCTAAACAGATGCCGAAATTTTGTAATTATGCCACAAGATCGGTATCCAGAAATCACAGATTTTTCATGTCAACATCATTTGTGAAAATACATTTTCTTCGATGAGTACATTATATCTGCTCATCGTAATGGAGTGTCGAATGAACCACTGGAACTTCAACTCCGTTTCGCTACAATGCAAACTAAAATCGAATTGCAGATGTTGTCAAGACCAAAAATAGAGCTAACCTAAACATTTAAATATTTCATCAATGTAAATATAGGAATTTGAGACAAACAGCTAAATAAAGAGCAATGTCTTAGTGGTGTATGTCTTTTGCCGTTTACGTTTAGGGAGTTCGTATTATAGAGCTTACGATCCCCGAGAGACAGTTGTCCGACGTGGCCGTGTCGGGGCAATGACGTCACCGCACGAGTCGATTTGGTGGGAAAGCAATCGCTGAAGGGGAATGGCTCTCGAGTCACGGTTTGCCAGGTCTTCTATAAAGAACTGATCACTGACATTCGTGGTCTTAGTCGCCGTTGTTCTTCTATGTGCTCCGAAGAATCGTGCCGGCGATAGTATGCCAATTCCTCCATTCGGGACTTGTCTATCCAAAGTTCTCCCTACGAGATACTAGGCACACAGGCTTTACGGAATTTTTATCCTTCCTTAGAAGAAATCCTTAAAACTGTTCAGGATTTCGAATTCACTAAGGAAACCGAAATCCAGTTGGATACTCGGTCTGCAGTTTCACCAACGGTTTGACGGTAAACACTTGCTGTAAGCACAATAGGGAATCTAAGGCTCGAGTCGGCCGCCCCGGTAAACATGTTACGCCACGGTCCTCCTCTTCAGCATGGCGGCCTAGAGGCACACGAACGGGGCCGCGACACTTCAGACGATCTCTCTCCGGTAGCTCATTTTCTGAATCTTTTCAGAGTTCTCCGTCTCGACGGAAATTCAATCCGCACCGTTAACTTCTTGTCCTCAGTGTTTTCACAAACACCGTCGCTCCCTCTGCCCACATCGGTCTGCTACTTGTTTTTCGTGCTGCACTGGGGATAACAATAACAGCTTGTCTCGATTGTCCGACATACGGAAACATCGGTACGCTGCGGAGTCTGGTTCTACCGTTTCTCCCCTTGTTGTATGACGTCACTGCCGTCCTTATGAAGGCTCACGAGAAAGACAGGCCGTTGTGGGTACGTCACGAAGGTAGTCCTGAACTCGCCCGCTCGCTCAGCTCAGCAGACACAAAGTACTAACGAGAATTCCATCTTCCACTCGAAACTGCTATTATGAAGTCTTACTGACTAACAGTACTACAGCAAAATTTAATTTAAGATCTATACTCGATATATATGGTATAACGGCTTGGTCATAGCATTTAGTCTCTTCTGCTTAACAGTACTCATTGCATGCTGGAAGTGGTGCCTTATGCAACTGATAATCATTTTAGCATGATTTTATTTTATTGTACGCCAGTACAGCCGTAATAAATTATAAGTAGGCCCATGGACTTCCCATCATTATAGGACTGCCGGCCGTGGAGGCCGAGCGGTTCCAGGCGCTACAGTCTGGAACTGCGCGACCGCTACGGTCGCAGGTTCGTATACTGCCTCGGGCATGGATGTGTGTGATGTCCTTAGGTTAGATAGGTTCAAGTAGCTCTAAGTTCTAGGGGACTGATGACCTTAGAAGTTATTGTCCCATAGTGCTCAGAGCCATTTGAACCATTAGAGGACTAACAACAGTAAGATTCCATAATAGCGGATTTCAGTACAAGATTCAGTTTTAGTTTGTACGGACATGCCTAGTTTCGAGTTAACAGGTGTAGAATCATAGTTTGTCTGCTGATTTGAGCGTGCGAGCGCGACACAATCTTCTTGACGTAAGCGCCGCGACCTGTATTTCTCGTTGGCCTCGCGTCCTTATGAGGCAGCGGACTCTATTGAAACATTGACTCAGCCCGCTGCAGGTACACTTTTCAAATAATTATTAATGCTACAAGTGAATATTTTGAAAGTCCGTTTTCAGGTAGATACCGGCACATCCAATTCTCTTATAGTACTACCTACGTTGCGTTAGGTTCTGCTCAGCTACAACCTTTTCTTAGGGGAGTAACGGCATATGATGACCATGACATACACGTGAAAGGTGTTTTTGTAATAAAAGTCTCTCATAAAAATTATATGACTGCATGGCGTCTGTTCTTTCTGACGCGGTATCCGCACCTGTGATACATATTATGTAAATTGAAGGAGGATGCGGGAGAAAGGAAAGGGAAGGGAAGGAATTATTTATTGACGAAGGCTGCACGGCGACTTTATGCGGAATCATTAGCTAAAAGTGAAAATGTGTGTCGGGTCGTGATTCGAATCCGAGATCTCGTGGCCACTAGGCAGTTGCCCTTAACCACTGCGACCACTAATCAATTACAACAATGCGTGGTGTCTGTTCTTCCGGACGTTCATTGCCCATCGAGGCGAATCAGTTATATGAATGCTGGGTGACTGTCCTTCTGAACAAGACTGAAACAACACATATCACGCAGTCACATGGTAGATTCGCGTCGACGGGCAGTAAATCCACGAATCTGCAATGCGGATGCACAATTGCTAAGACCTCCTTGGGAATCACAAAGGCTAGCATGGAGGACGTGGCCATGGACTGCGGATAGGGCCACATGCAATACCCTTAGGGACCCATGATGGACATCTTGGAAAATTTAGAGATCTTCCTGCACAATAAACAGGATACAACGGCAATTCTTAATGAGCAAATAGTAAACTGTGATAATAATTATTTTGAAATCTTCGCAAATATTATTAGTTCATGACGATACTGCTCCTCCTTCTCAGCTATGTTAATATTGTATGACGATGTATATTGATACTACTTTTATTATTGTGTTTTAATTTTATAATGAAGACCTACAAAGTTTAAAGATTTCCTTGTATAAGTTGGTTGGTTGGTTTGGGGAAGGAGACCAGACAGCTTGGTCATCGGTCTCATCGGATTAGGGAAGGATGAGGAAGGAAGTCGGCCGTGCCCTTTCAGAGGAACCATCCCGGCATTTGCCTGGAGTGATTTAGGGAAATCACGGAAAACCTAAATCAGGATGGCCGGACGCGGGATTGAACCGTCGTCCTTCCGAATGCGAGTCCAGGGTGTAACCACTGCGCCACCTCGCTCGGTTCCTTGTATAAGTCCTAAAACATTAATATGTAATTCAGAAACAACTTTGTGGATGAATATCCATAATACAACGACTTACGTAGATCGACGGCAGCGTGATGAAGGGAGGATTGTGATACACCGATGCTACAATATCGAATGCCATGCTACAGCAGACGACACGTACGAGGAGGCTACTATAACGACGGCATACTAGCCAAATAGGCTAAGAGGCACCGATATACTTCTTTTTCTAATATGTTAATATTATAACGGAGATTACACTGATTTAGAAGTTTTTTATTAATTACTAGGAACTACTTTTATGGACAGCAGCCAGAACACCCCACGACAACCCATGGTGTGCAAAGATAACGCCGCAGCAGAAGACCACATAGATTGACAACAAAATGGCGGAAGAATGATTATGGTACGCCGTTACCATAACAACGAATGCCGCGCAAATATGGTATTACAGCAGACGACTTATTCGAAGCGGCTACCATGACGACAGCGTCCCAACCACACAGGCTAGGGGGCGCTTGATATATACTATCGCCCATGGCAAGGGGGTCCCTACCACAAAAGATAGAGGGCTCTGTTCTATCCACAAATGATGTAAAAAATGAATGGGACAAAAGTTCCCTGAATTTTAAATAATTGTAAATTTCTCGAGGTTTAATTGGTTATATTTATTATTTATTGTGTTTTATATGACAACTGGAACAAACTTTAAACTTTACCGTTGGTCACCGTGGAGGGCGTTACCGTCCGCCCACAAAAAAAAACAATAGACTTCTGTTCCTCACTTTCAGCGCACCAGCTGAATATAACTGAATAATCGCTATCAATCCATCGTCATTCAGTTAATGAACTTCAAGTGTATGCAGGATGTCTGTGAATAAGGTAATGTCGTAATTGTAATAGTGAATCTGAGAAGTGGTAGTGAGTGTATTGTGTAAAGTATGGTCGTGCTTTAGTTATCGCTATAAAAGAGGAATAGTGACTGCACAACTCTGCTTATTTAAGAGCAGATCTATAGCCACACTCAAGAAAACATAATGTAGAGGTCTTACTTCCTCAATATGTTACGACAGTCAACCTAGAGGACTACGGATTCGCTGGGAAAAGAGAATGGTACTGCTTGCAACGTGTTTGACCGGGTAAAATCATGAAATGTGTGTAATGTGCTCTCGGATATTTATATGAAACTGATTAAGCCTCACCGCCATGTGAACGCTTTTGATTACTACATGTTCCTTAGACAACATGTACCATTACTATATGATATATATCGCACAGATTTTATTTGCTACTTCGCTTGTTTAAAAGGGGTGAACTCATTTCAAAGTATGAGCCCGGCTTTAAACACTATGATCGAATGAGCGTTGCCACATTAATGGACCTCCATCAAATAAGATCTATTGTAAAGGTTTTTTTTTAAATTACTGCTACCAGTAACAAACTTTGTTGCCTATTGTATACTTATTTATTTAGCGACATGTTTCGAGGGAATACTTCATCTTCAGGCTAAATGGCATTACAAAAACAATTTTACAATAAAGTCATACTGATGTTACATAGTCTTTTCATAAATGCTGTTGTTATCCTGTGGAAGAAGAGAAACCTCAGTAAGAGAGTAAGAGACGATGTCACTTTGGAAGCTGGACTGATGTTTGCGTGAAAATCTTTTGTTCTTCTGGCGTGGCAGTCTCGTTGTGATGCCCTGAGGTGTTTCCATTTCCGTGGCTCTCTTGGCCCTCTTAGTCACTATTCACAAATTTTCACTGACGTAACAGTAACTTGGATACAGCAAAATGGCTTCAGAGATTTGTTGTATTGGTTATATAGCTGAAAAGATCAATAGCAATAATAATATCAGCTCCGTAACCTATTTTTTTACTTCATGGTTTCTATTATGATGACAGCAGACAGTTCATATTTAAAAATATGGCAGACACAGAAAGTTCTGGTACATTAGAGACACTCTCAGCAAGCATTGCATCACCGAGCCCTTTCAAGGATGTGACGTACGCTAAAACACGAGAGAATGCAGGCGGCCTGTGTGGCCGTGCGGTTCTAGGCGCTTCAGTCTGGAACTGCGTGACCACTACGGTCGCATGTTCGAATCCTGCCTCGGGCATGGATGTGTGTGAGGTCCTTAGGTTAGTTAGGTTTAAGTAGTTCTAAGTTCTTGGGGACTGATGACCACAGATGTTAGGTCCCATAGTGCTCAGAGCCATTTTTAGAACGAGAGAATGCGAAGTCGTTAACTCATTTCTACCATAGAAGTCACTGGGATGATCCTGACATGCCCTATAAAGATATGGTGGCGTCCCTTCGATTATTCGGCCATTATCTACGTGAAGGGGAAGGAGAAGATCTCATGCATGCATCGGATCTTCAAGTTTGCTGCTATTCAAGACCTGGAATTCTATGGGTACCCTGCTCTCCATGAACTCAACAAGAAGGAGACGTGTGAAATTGCTTATGAAAATGTTAAATTACTTTGAGAAATGAAAGAAATTTTCCCTCATAATATGTGCATGATTCCTCTTCTCCCCTGTTCCCGCTTTGAAACATTATAGTTTCGTCCAGTTAGCATGTCTGTGTTACTCATACATATAAATGTAGATATGTTTGCTTCATGAGTTTGGAAGCGGACGGGGTTATGTGCCTCCTGCTCCCATAACACAACACGTGCTGCACGATGGGCGTAATTCCATGCAACCATTCTATATATTTTGGTATTCTCGGTCTTAAACTTCACCTCCATAACAGCACTCATCTTCAGAAAAACTAATGTCATTTGTGTCCTACGCAGCTTTTATATATACTTACGTAATGCAATAGGGGTTAGGTTTTTTATCCTAAATAGTAACAACAACAAAGTCATATGGAAGCGGATTTTTTCGTTTATTGAGTCCACAGAACTAGAATTCAGTTCTTGAGATCAAAATTCATTTCTTGAGATACAATATAGTTCCTGAGGTACAATTTGAATCTGTTATTCCAATGCAAATATACTTTTAACTTACATGCTGCAACAGTAATACTGATCGAGATTATTGTCTACAACTTTTTTTGCAGTAGCATTGGCTAACAATGTTTACAGTTTTTTTCAGATATGTAAATCTACGCTAAAACTAATGCCGACATACTTTTTTCACTACTACAATTAGATTCCACTGTCCCAGTAGCGTAGCTTTTACAATAATTGTGATGGATTGTGTATCCTTAGAATATAATTTCAACAGCTCCAATAGCAAAGGTTTTTACAATGATAATAGTAATTCTGGTGAACTGTGAGCTATATAGATAGATATACTAAAAAACTAATCTGATTTGGATGGCTAGTGGCAGGTGAAAACTTAAGAACTGTTCTAGTCTGTAGCTACGCTGGCTGTCTCTCCTGATATGCTGAGCTTCAGATCAGCACATGTGTGAATGTTCACCTAGTAAATGTCGTCCTTCATGTAGTCCAACAACCATAAATCACATCAGGTGATCCTGCCAGCCAAGTATATGGAAAGCCTTTTCAATAACTTTAGCAAACACTGATGGCATAGAAAAAGATCTAAAATTGTCTACATTATCCCTTTCTCCCTTTTTATAAAGCGACTTTACTACTGAGTACTTGAATCGTTCGCGAAACTGACCATTGGTAACGAAAAATTACAAATATTGTTAAGTACAAGGCTAACATGCGCACACAGTACTTTAATATTCTGCTAGGCACTCAATCGTATCCACGAGAGTCCGTAGTCTTCAGTAATTTGATAACTGACTCAATATCCCCCTTGCCAGTTACTCAGAGGAGTATTTCAGACATCAGTGTCGGAAAAGCATTTGCCAAATTTTTGTTTAATTGATCAGCAATGCTCCGAAAATAATTGTTAAATACTTACCAGTAGCCGAAATATTTTTACTACGAACTGAATTTATATTACCGAACTTGTGCTGCTGACCAGACAATTCCTTCACAACTGACCATATGATTTTCATTTTATCCTGTGAATTAGCTATTCTATTGGCGTACCACTCCTCTTTGCCTTCCTAATAACATTTTTAAGCACGTTACATAACTTTTTGTAGTGGGCTACTGTAGCTTGATGGTGACTACTTCTAACATTTTGATATAATTCCCGCTTTGTTCTATATGATATCCTTATCCCACTAGTCAGCCACCCAGGCTGCCTTTTACTGTTAGTACCCCGTTTAGAACGTTCTAGGAAAGAGTTATATTTGTGACCTATGTTATCGCCACTGTAAACATCCTGCCACTCTTTTTTCCTTAACGAGGTTTAAAAAACTCTCTACTTCCGTTGGATTAGCTTTACTATATAGTTTGTAATTATATGTGATATTTGTTTGAGTATAAAAGCCCTTTAGTGTTAAAATTTGTGCATCGTGGTCTGAAAGACCATTCACTCTTTCACCAACAGTGTGCCCATCTAATAATGAAGAATGAATAAAAACATTGTCTATGGTTGTGGTACTGTTCCGCTGCATCCTAGTTGGAAAAAACACAGTCTGCATCGTATCATATGAGTTTAGGAGACCTACCAACACCCTTTTTCTTGCACAATCATATACGCCGGTGGCGTCGGGAACGGCGGCGTGAGCGAGAGGCGTGCCGGCAGCTGCAGCTTCTCGCACGGCGACCAGCGGCGCCCTTGCTCGCGGAGTGTTACGGGCTTCGCCATCACTGGCACCCAAGCCACGGCGTATTGCAGGAATTGTTACCCGTACGCAGCCACGCAGCCGCTTTAGAAGAGTGAAAGAATAACGAACACAATTAAGTACAACGTTCCAGACACTGCTTGCTGCAAGGAAATAAAGAACATAGATTATTTGAAACCAGAGTGTGTACTACCTATTTCGCTCTGTTCGTTGGCATCTCCCTCATCTCCTCACCCAGACGAGGGTCTTCCTCCATCCTCTTCACCCAATGCGGCCTTTCGACCTTACCTGAACTGACAAGAACCAATCGATTCATCACACTGATATCACCTGCAACAATAATGATCTAATAATAAAATCTACGGAAACAAAATTATTTTTTTTACAAAATGTAGTTACATTAGGTCTGCGATAGCTACTGCATACACAGTATGATCAAAAGTATCCGGACACCCCCAAAAATATTTTTTTCATATTAGGTGCATTGTGCTGCCACCTACTCCAAGGTACTTCGTATCACCTTCCTCAATAGTCATTATACATCGTGAGAGAGCAGAATAGGGCGCTCCGTGGAACTGACGGACTTCGAACGTGGTCAGGTGATTCGGTATCACTTGTGTCATACGTCTGTAAGCGAGATTTACACTCTCCTAAACATCCCTAGGTCCACTGTTACCGATGTGATGTGATAGTGAAGTGGAAACATGAAGGGACACGTACAGCACAAAAGCGTACAGACAGACCTCGTCTGTAGACTGACAGACACCGCCAACACTTGAAGAGGGTCGTAATGTGTAATAGGCAGACATCTATCCAGACCATCACACAGGAACTCCGAACTTCATGAGGATCCACGGAAAGTACTACGGCAGTTAGGCTGAAGGTGAGAAAACTTGGATTTTTGGTCGAGCGGCTGCTTATAAGCCACACATCACGCCGGTAAATGACACGGTACACAATGTGGCGATTCGACGGCAGGGTGTGGGTATGGCGAATTCACGGTGAACGTCATCTGCCAGTGTGTGTAGTGCCCACAGCAAAATTCGGAGGCCATGATGTTACAGAGTCATCGTGTTTTTCATGGAGGGGGCTTGCACCCCTTGCTGTTTTGCGTGGCACTATCGCAACGCAGGTTTACTTTGATGTTCTAAGCACCTTCCTACTTCCTACTGTTGAAGAGCAGTTCGGGGGTGGCGATTGCATCTTTCAACACGATCGAGCACGTATTCATAATGCACGGCCTGCGGGGGAGTGGTTACACAACAATAACGTCCCTGTAATGGACTGGTCTACACAGAGTCCTGACCTGTATCCTATAGAACACCTCTGCGATGTTTTGGAACGTCGACTTCGAGCGAGCCCTCACCCATCGACATCGATACCTCTCCTCAGTGCAGCACTCCGTGAAGAATAAGCTGCATTCCCCAAGAAACCGTCTAGCACCTGATTTGAACGTATGCCTGTGACAGTGGAAGCTATAAACAAGATTAAGGGTGGGGCAGCACCAATTTCAATTCCAGCATTACCGATGGAGGGCACCAAGAACTTGTAAGTAATTTTCAGCCAGGTGTCCGGATACTTTTGATCACATACTGTATCTCCAGCACATACCCCTCCCTGTCCACCTTATTCGTCTGCCGGAAAATCATTTAGTACAAAAAATACGCGACATATTTCATGAATATGACGACATTTAATTACGTATGCAAAGTACCATGGAGATGAAAAAAGTAATGGATACATATATACTAAAATAATACGGAATTCTTAGTGAAAAGAAAAGAAGGAACATTTCATTGATTTTGATCCTTGCAATCATGTACAACAACAACTGCTACATATTACGTAAACGCTGAAATTTTTTGGAAAGCAACTATCTATAGATGACATATACTGCAACAATACGAAATTGTTAGTGAAAAACTAATATTTATCGATTTTGGTCCCCCGAAATCATCTACAACAACTTTACACTCCTCGGTCACAACACATTTCTTACTCGATGAAAAATGTATGTACTACGTACGATAATATTGCTGCTGCTGCAGTTCCTGCCACTGCTGCTGCTGCTGCTGCTGTTGCTGTTGCTGCAGCTGCAGCTGTTGCCTCTCGACCTCTTCAATTACGCGCTGGATCCATGCTGAAACAGTACGACATGTATTCAACACGAAATTTTTGGTGAAAAATGTTACAGTTATCGATTTTGGTTCCTCAAAATCAACTACAGTCTTCTTGGTCACCACAAGTATTACAAAGGTGGAGTATCTACCGTACTTACAATACTGCCAATGCAGCTGCTGCTGTTGCACCACGGCATTCATTTCATCCACGTTTTGTGTTGGTGGATATGCGCTGAAAGGATAAAAATAAATGTATTCAATACTACGAAATTCTTAGTGGAAGAGCAAAATTAGTTAATCTGCACTTACCAGGTAATTCCCCATCCTGCTCAGTCTCTGCCACCCGCCGCTACTGGAATGTCGACGTTGCTTGATGCAGCTGACTGCTTCATTTCTCACCTCAACTGGTAATACACACGCAAAAACGGAGCAAACTGACGATTAGCGAACACGATCAGGACCTCGAACTCACACTACAGTGGTTGACGACAGAATGAGGGCTACTGGCGGTCATAAGTTCTTTAAGGCTTCTTGCCTTGGTGTGTCGTAGGTTAAGCAGCCTATACTGCTGTTCCTACAGCTGGCTATGGACTTTTTTTTCTTCTCAATTATGGATTTCCTTCTTGGTGTCACTGTTTTCGGCTTCTTGCTTCTTTCGCTACTGGTGCGTGTTCGCTACTCGCGGAGCTGCTTCGGCCAGCGAGTGGTCGGTCACCAGTGGACTTGGTTTCAAAGGTCATTGACGAGTTGATTGTTGGATACTCTCGTTGCCGTGTAGAAACTTGTAGCCGGAAACGCTATTTCAGCGTCAGTATTTCGGCAACTTGTGTAGTTCCCTCGTGGGGAAATCACGTGGCAGGTGCAGTGCACGCGTGAGGGCTTTGTTCTGCACGGTTTGTAGCAGCTTAACTGATTTGTCGGCCGCGTTTCCTCAGACTACGGCAACGTATTCCAACACTGGCCTGATGAGAGTTAAATACAGTGTCCTGTCGCAGTCTGGAGGAAGTGTTGACTCAGGGTTCAGTAGCGGGTACAGAAGGCGCTTCTTGGCCTGCGCCTTAGCCCGCACCTCCCGAATATGCTCCTTCCGCGTCAGGTTTGTGTCCAGTGTAACGCCGAGGTGCCGACCAATGCGTGACCATAGGATAGAACCTCCCATGATCTGCACTGGCCTGATCTCCGCTGGTACCTTCTTCCGCGTGAAAATCACCGCCTGGCACTTGCCTGCGTTGAATTTGAGCCGTCATTTGGTGGCCCAAGATCCGATCTCGTCGCAGGCGAGCTGCAGGCGGCGACGCAGCAATTGCACGTTCATGCTTTTCGCGGACAGCGCTTTGTCGTCCGCATAAAGTGTCAGGTGTACCATCGGCGTTTTCGGGATGTCAGCAGTGTAGAGACAGTGCAGTAGGGCGCCGAGGACGGACCCCTGTGGTGCTCCCGCTCGGATGGGACGAGCTGTTGATGTACCATCGTCGACTCGCACATGGAAGGTGCGTCCGTGTAGATATGATTGGAGCAGGCGGACGTGCGAAACTGGCACCCCGTGTACGAGCAGCTTGTACAGAAGGCCGTTGTGCCAACACAGTCAAAGGCGCCAGCGACGTTCAGTAGCACCGCCCCGAAGTACTCGCGACATTCCAGAGCCCCTATCGCGTGCTCCACGAGACACAGCAGCTGCTGTTGCGTCGAGTGTCCTCTGCGGAACCTGAACTGCTCGTCAGCAAGCAGACCTTCTTCCCTGACATGGTGGCGCAACCTTCTTGCGTAGAGGCGCTCGAACACATTTCAAGTGGACGGTAGCAGGCTGATCGGTCTGTAGTTCTGGGCCAGACTGTTGTCCTTCCCTGCTTTTGGAATGGCCACCACCTCAGCATGCTTCCACGCCGAGGGGTAGCTGCAGCTCTTCAGAACGGCGTTGAAAATAGCCGTCAGGACGCGGACTGCGACCTGCGGCAGTTGTTTCAACAGCGCGTTGTTGACGTCGTCGCAGCCACCTGCCTTCCTGGTTGGCAGGAGGGCGAGCTGTTGTTGCCCCTCTTCTTCTGTGGTTTCTTCAATCTCGTCATCTTCCGCTCTGACGGCCAGGAAGGCAGTAAGCCGCTCTTCCACCAGGCGGACGTGTTCGTGGTCGATGTCGTCTTCCACCGGCGTGAATTTTTCCGCAAACGCTTTAGCAAACACGCTGGCTATGGTGTCGGGTTCTGCGAAGACGTCACGCTCCGCCTGCAGCGGCGGAATGCGTTGGCGACGTTTCAGGAATCTCTTGGTGGTTTTCCACGCGCTGCCCTCGTCAATCCTGAGCGTTGCGATCAGGCCGGCCCAGTCTCGGTTCCGGTGGTCGGCTAATGCGGCCGCGATGTGTCAGCGGTTTCGGTTGAGCTCAAGTTTCTGTGGCGGGGTCTCTCGTAACCTGCTAGTCACGACGGATCCTGTTCTTCTCCAAGATGACATCTATGATGTCAGTAGACAGCTAGTGGGAGTGGTACTGTGGTTTCCTTGGTCCTTGCGACGTGGCTGCGTCTGCTGCATCCAATGAGTATCGCATGAATGCTACGATGGCCGCGTCTGCTCCCAAGACGTCCGGATCGAGGTCGGCGGTTCTGTCTGTGCCAGGAGCACTCGAAAGTGCTCCCAGTCGACGTTGTGCAGCGTTCTGGGGCTCTCCGGTGGTGCTACGCCATCTGTATCCAGGTCGAATATCACTGTCAAGTGATCTGGCGACAGGGCACAGCGGGTGGACACGACGGCGTTCTGTGCTGCCCCCTTGATGATGGCGACGTCGAGGACGTCAGGGAGGCCGCGTCGTGGGTATATGATACAGTCACAGGGCCCTGCCACAATCGCATCGTGATTCCTGGCCACTCGGAGTGGCCACTGGCCGCTGCTGTTCGTTACTCGGGAGTTCCACTCCGAGTATTTTGCGTTAAAGTCGCACTGCCAGCAGCGCCTCGAAGTCTGCTGGTTGTCGTGTCCCTCTCGGTAGCTGGTATGCTGCAATGAATGTTATCTTCCCCGCCGACGTACTAACAGCGACACCTGTAGCGTCCACCTTCGCCAGCTCTGGAAGTCGTACAGGGTGGCATCGCAGCGATGTCTTGACATACACCACCGTCCCACCGCCTGCCGTTTCTCGGCCTGTGCGGTGGGATCGGTAATTTACTGCCCGCACCTTGACCCCAGGTTTCAGGTGAGTTTCCGTCACGAGGCATACGTCCACTGCCTCGTCGTGCAGAAACCGCCGGAACTCGCCTTCTTGGGTGCGAACACTATTTGCGTCCCAGAAGCAGGCTGTGATCCCCAATAGTGGTGTTAACCATGTCTGGGCGTTGTGGATGCTGTTATGGTGTTGGCCTTGGCGGCCGCTTGCACTGAAGCCACGATAAGCTGCAGAATTTGCATAACGAGTTGTTTGAACTCGTTCAACATCGCTCTGAGCTCTGCTGCGTGAGATGTTGCCACTGTTTTCTCCTGGTGCGGTGTCATCTGTTGGGCTTGTGGCTTGTTCTGCGGTTTATGAGTCGGTGGCGGCCTGTGGTGGCCTTTGTCAGCGCCTACCGTGCCCCTGGCTGGTATCTGTTGCTCCGTCTGTCGTCCGCACCCGATAGTGTCTGCCGCGGTAGGAGCGTTCTCCGTTCAACGTCCGCGGCCATGGTCATCTGTGGCGGCGTTGGACGTTGTTGTGTTGGCCTGGGTGGCGTTGGTCTCGTTGCTGTTGCTGTGGCGTAGCCCCTTTCCTCTTGTACTGGACTGGAAGGGGCCGCTCGTCCTCTCTGGTTTGAGGCTGTGCGTTTGGAGGTGCTGCAGCCTCGGTAGTTCGCCACGTGTTTATGCTTAAAACTGTGAAAGATTGGAACAAATGACGCTTTTAGCTGCGAACAGCAGCAGCTACACAAAAAATAACGGAACTTTGTAAGATCACTGTGTATTTGTATGGCGGTATCGGCCGCGACCAATTACGAGCATTTCACGACTGCTGGTGATTTGCCCAGAGTCATATTTTTTGCGGCTTCGGAAACATTAAAAAGATTCGAGCTTAGCACGAAAGCATAACACACTGAATTCAAAGACATGATGATGCTTAACGGTATGACAGCACATTGCTAATTTCGATGCTGTCAAACAAAGTAACTGTCCATTACTTTAAGTGCTCCTATAGTGCACTTTTGCTTTGTGCTTTACGTCAGCTAAATGATCCTTAATATCTGCTCTTCCCCATACGCAATAATATCCTAACACTTAGAAATCACACATTCTGTTTCATATTCACGCCTTCTTCGTTTTATGAAGAACCGCTCAAGTGAATATTTTATTTGGAATGAACACTTCCTCTTCGGCATTTTGAGTACACTTGAAGCAAGTAAACATCTTAATAAAAAATTAGTCGCGATACGCCTCGGAGAAACAGAGAATCACGTAGTTGCAAAGCGTAAACTAAAGTAAGATACAGGACACTGATGGTGGTCCACCAATGTAAAAAAGCGCATTCGAGTCGTAGTGCTTAAATCAGGGCTCATACTTTGAAATGAGTTCACCCATTTTAAAAACGTGAGGTAGCATATAAAATCTGTGCCATATATATATCACACAGTAATGGTACAATCATGCTCAAAAGTATCCGAACGACATGAATTGCATTTCATCTGATTCCCATGCAACCCACATAATGCAGCTGTCTAGCAGGTCATCTAATCGCTCCTTGGTACAGTCGTTTGACTATTGAAAATGGTTCCAACAAGTCACCACTGGAAAACACTGCTCTGTATCGCAACAACTCAAGATGTAAAGAAATACCACGATACTACAACTATCAGGGGACACCTCATCACAGATATGACTGTCCTTAAGGCTTGTAAGCTCACAAATTATTGCAATAAATGACATACCTGAAATGTTAGCACTGTCATTATTACGTCAGATAGGTAATGCACGTAGTAAGTTCGTCGTATTCAAGATTTCCTCTTCAAAGTAACATACCATACTTGTTATTTAACACAAAATGTCATTAAAAATTTACGTTATTCACGAGCAGCTAGTTGAGAATATTTATGAACTTCAAATGACACGACGAACCGCCTCGTTCTGCATTTGGATTCAAACCCAGGTCATGCAAACTAAGATTTCGTGACTGACGGAAATTAACAGTCATTCCTGACTAGGCGTAAAGAGAGTGATATACCTCGATTTTAGACAGTATCAGTTAACAATTATCAACTTTAAATTACATAACGTAAACATTTTTAAAGGACGCGAATTCCTACCCAGCATCTACTGTCCTGTTAACGAACTACGAGAGATGTTAAATATTGCCTCTTCACAAGTAACTTACTTGAAATGCAATGAGGTAAAGCTTTGTGTTGGACAGGGATTCGAACCCAGAACCTAATCGGATTGGTATCGAAGCACAACCAACTTTGACATATCGGATTTTCTCGGCAGTAGCTAGATGTAGCAGTTGAACGAAATGGACAGTGTCTTGAAGGGAGGGTATAAGATGAACATCAACAAAAGCAAAACGAGGATAATGGAATGTAGTCGAATTAAGTCGGGTGATGCTGAGAGAATTAGACTAGGAAATGAGACACTTAAAGTAGTAAGGGAGGTTTGCTATTTGGGGAGCAAAATAGCTGAGGATGGTCGAAGTAGAGAGGATATAAAATGTAGACTGGCAATGGCAAGGAAAGCGTTTCTGAAGAATAGAAATTTGTTAACATCGAGTATAGATTTAAGTGTCAGGAAGTCGTATCTGAAAGTATTTGTATGGAGTGTAGCCGTGTATGGAAGTGAAACATGGACGATAAATAGTTTAGACAAGAAGAGAATAGAAGCTTTCGAAATTTGGTGCTACAGAAGAATGCTGAAGATTAGATGGGTAGATCACATAACTAATGATGAGGTATTGAATAGAATTGGGGAGAAAAGGAGTTTGTGGCACAACTTGACTAGAAGAAGGGATCGGTTGGTAGGACATGTTCTGAGGCATCAAGGGATCACCAATTTAGTACTGGAGGGCAGCGTGGAGGGTAAAAATCGTAGAGGGAGACCAAGAGATGAAGACACTAAGCAGATTCAGAAGGCTGTAGGCTGCAGTAGGTACTGGGAGATGAAGAAGCTTGCACAGGATAGAGCAGCATGGAGAGCTGCATCAAACCAGTCTCAGGACTGAAGACCACAACAACAACCTAGCTGGGTGTATTAACTGAAATGACGAGACGAAACATTATTTTTTTCCTTCCCAGGCCTCCAACCCGGCACGTATCTCTGTTATATTCTAGAGAAAAGGAACGTTAAGTATGGGTTTGTTACACCAGCAGCGACCTGTGAGCACGTTTAAACTAGAAATAATGTGACGAAGAGTTCAGTGTTGACTGAGAATCGAACCCCAAACATATCGTTGTTGACTACACAAAAAGAGACGTCAGCTACTGAATTTTTCTCCACCAGCAGCTCGGAATAACATCCTTGAGGCCGGCCGAAGTGGCCGTGCGGCTAAAGGCGCTGCAGTCTGGAACCGCAGGACCGCTACGGTCGCAGGTTCGAATCCTGCCTCGGGCATGGATGTTTGTGATGTCCTTAGGTTAGTTAGGTTTAACTAGTTCTAAGTTCTAGGGGACTAATGACCTCAGCAGTTGAGTCCCATAGTGCTCAGAGCCATTAACATCCTTGAACTTAGAGTGATCTCTCAAATAGTTCTGTGTCTCACTGGGAGTCAAAAACGTCAGATATCGTTAGTGTTGACAACGAATGAAAATGCATTAAAAACCAAAATTATTATCCACCAACAGATAGGTGTTCTCATGCTAGAGCTTGATAATAAATAGTGAAAACTTTAGTGCAGGGCCAGGATTCCAACCAATTCATGCGCAATATGTGGAGATGTTGAGGAATCTGCAATTTTGAACAAACAACATGTTGTAGTCGAGCTGTACTGTCACGAAGGGATCAAATTCCGCGTTAAGGGCGGTCTGAGTTGCATTCCCAGTTCAGAACCAATTTTATCGACATACAGAAGCTCAAATAAAAGATGGAATAAGTGTCCTGTGACCGTACACAGGGTTTGTTTCGTCACTAGAAATAAATAACTAGTATAAGAATGGTTACTGGTGACAGAGTTTGTACATGTCGCCACTCCTGACTTTATTGTGGTTCAACCTAACGTGTACTTGGTAGAGAAGGAATATCATGTTTAATGTGATTTTCAGACCACAATGCCATTGTACCTTCTTCACTTGGCGTCGCCAGAAGAGAATAGAATCTGCCTCTCCCTATCAATAAACATCGGCACAAGTTGGAATCGAACCCAGATCATCACCATATGAAACTATCATCAGTCCAACAGACCACCAAACCCTCTTCTCTACGACTCATTTCTCTATTGTAACACCGTTGCGGCACACAAGATGAGAATTCTGACACACAGGCTCCCTGTAGTGGTTTGCAGGATGTTCAGTACATTCATTTACTTGGTTGACCGAATCGCCATGAACTAGGTGCCTTGGCTACCCAGTGCATACATTCGACTCTATTTTGTTATCACCGAAATAAAATAACGTAACTGCCACCTACACAGAACTGCCAACAGTGTAGGATGCAGGAATTTAAATACGAAGTGTTCCTTTCCATTTGAACTACTCTATTGCTCTATCTGTTTGTTGAAACCGTCGTGGAGTGCAATAGAAATGCTGTAACTGTCTGTCTCTCAGAAGTCTTGATCCGGCCATGTGCATTATCTCACAGCACTGTGGAATGCGGAAGTTCTGGCGGAACTGTTGTTCACTTCCAGAGCTGGTTAGCTGTGTCACAGCTAGTAGCGTAACGGTAAGCATCGCGCACTGTTGATAAGACATCGTGTGTTCTATTACATTCGCTGCTACATTTTTTAAAACGTAATTCTGCTGTCTGCTGAAGTTATCAATTTAATGGAACTATGAACATAATTCTCTTCACTTCTCAACCCAAAATAGTCGCATGTGGAAAAAAGGCTAACTTCTGCGTCATTTTGTTCTTCTCAGGTTTAATAGACGGCCAGACACAAAATGCGTCTCGAAGCTTTTGTATTATGTATGGGGTGACCGCATCGTGCCAAAATGTCAGAAAAGTATTTTCTACATTAGCTGTCGTCTGGTAGTGGCATTTTATTCTTCTTCAAACCTTGTTTGACAGCTTTAACTCAGAACGAGCTTTCTACATGCACATAATCAATAAACTGCATGTGCATTGTCAGACTGTTATAGATAACTTCAGAGAATTCGCATATATCGTTGATGATTAATTTCTCTCTCAAGTTTAGTATTGTTTTAACAACAGTAAAAGAAACCTTACGAAAACTGTGCACTGTATTGTAAGAAATGAAATAAAACTACCCACGATAACCTTACGACGAAAGTCTGTTTTACCAAAATTGAGTATCTGTACACAAGCGTGCCTCTAATTGCACGAATTAGTAAAATACTACTCACTTAGATATCGATTGGGTCTGTGTTTAAATGGTATGCTGTGTCATACTCAACAGGTATGCAAATGTGGCGTTTCATAAATGGAGTTACATATTCCTAGAAACCCAAAATTTGCTTGTCAGCAGCGGAAAGAGGCGTTACCTGTTGTGCAGCATTGTAAGTTTTTCACCATTGCACTTTGTGCTGAAAGTATTTTCTTGCGATTTGCTAATCAATTTATTTCCTTCACACTTATCACCCTGGCATGTGAGTCTTAAGTGAAGAACAATATTGAATTTCGTATCGTTGACGGTCGATTCGCATTTCTTCAGAGACGCTTGTATTGTATAGCAGCTTGGCAGTCAGAAAGTCGAGATCTACGACCATTAACACAACTTATTGAGTCGAGCTGCCAAGAGGATTTGATGTGAAGGTTTTCTTCTGATTTTGTTACAGAATATTTTATGGGAATTCGCAGCTCCATGAAATAACACACACAAAAAAAAATCGCACGATCTGCCCCTAAAACGGTTAGAACTGACGATTCCCTTAACCGTTGGAACACGAGACTCGGGCGGTGCCACGGGGCTACGGACACACTGCTGCCAGTACGCCACTCTGATCATGGTATTGGTCGCTCAGCCTCATAACGCATCGTGAAAGATGTTAAAAGTTGTCACTTATGTGAAGAATAGCATTTCTGTAGCCAAAAAATTGAAATTTCTGTCTCAGTGTCTTAGTTTACGTGAGGATAATGTACCACGAGTCATTCAAATGGAAAGGGAATATCAAGTGAATTTAGCGAGTCAATGAGAGTACGAGGGATGTGAGCTCTAGCCACGAATGGATCGTGTTTCTCAGTACACCGCAGCGGTATTTGCTGTTGTCAATATCCTGTCACACGATAGTCTCTTTCCACCCTCTTTCCGAATGTAACTGAGAGAATCAGTCAATTTGGGGATTCTATAGTTGTTTTAAAAGAGAGAATGGACTGACCTATAGTGGTCGGGAACTCTATAACCATGACGGTATAAATTCACTTCGAATTCCAGCGACGGAAACCATTACTCGTTCAAAGTTATATAGGCAGTGGTTTTCCTTTTGCTCTATTTACAAGTGGAACAGGAAAGGAAATGACTTGTAGTGGCACAAGAACCCCCCACACAGTTGACCGCATAATGACTTGCGGATTATGTACATAGATGTAGATGAATCAATCATCTTAGTCTTGATTTCACGGTAACTCTCCTGAAGAATTTGTATGGGGCTAGAAGTAATCATCCGCATTATGAATAACTCGTAGAAACTACTGACATGACAAGAGAACGAAAATACTTGCGTATAATACAATGTTGTGGCGCTAAAACAAATAGTTCACGTTTTGGTTAAGGTGATCACTGTCGACTACGAATTTACTCATTATCGAACCTCACCTATCAATTCTTAACGATATCCAAAGTGTGATGTCCCAAATTTTTAGCTCCAACTACTGTTTCACGTTCAAAGTCTGTTAATCCACGTCGAGTGGCTATAATACCGGCGAAAACTATTTCACAAGAATCACGTGAGTACAAATGACAGCTCCACCAATGCAGTGCAATACCTTGCGTACGCGTTAGTACCACCATCTGTATATTTGCATATCACTATCGTATGACTGTCACCTCAGTGTAAATGTTCCACACTCAGCTATCAGCAGCACTTGGGTTTGGAACTCCTGCTTCCAACGGCATCATAACAGTCTGTTCATCAGCGATCGGTCAAACGATTGGCTTAGGAGCTACAGACTCATCGAGCAGCCTCACCCCCCACGCAATAGGTTCCCAACCTTTCTGAGACCACTGACCGCGCCTTCTCGTTATCACCGAACTTCGTCAAAATTTGTAACGTAGGTGGGGCTTGACGAGATATTTAAATTACAAGTGATAGGTCCATATGGCCAAGTGTTCAGAAAGAAATATCTTTTTTGGCGTGGATCGGGTGAAGCGTAAGCCATTTACGTTAGCGTAGTTTACAGGCAGCGTTTGGAGATGGGGAGAGAATACGGAACGTCGCTCCGAGGGCTCCGTATGCGGAAACATTTTTTTCATTTTCAATTTCTACATTATTTACTCAGCAAATGAACCGAAATAACGCTTAGCATAAGGTACTCATTAATATTTACATAAAAGACATGAAAAGGAAAGGTGAAGCAAACTATTAAATTGCAAATAAAATTCCAGGAAGACATTCTAAGGCGTATACGAGAATTTCATCCGTAAACTTCGACAATTTTATTATTTTGTAGTTGGTGATTTACACGTGCAGGTGAGCAGAAATTTTCTCGGCATGTTTTACCCGTTATAAAAGGCGACGTTTTACAACTACGTAGCTGTTTCAAAGTTTCTATAGAGAAACAAACTTAGTTCACAATCATAAAAGGTTCTCTCTCGTTGCACAGTTTGGCAGCAAACCATACGTAACGCATCATGTGGCCAAATATTATTGAGGATAGCTGGTGATGTACAACGTAATTTATTTTGATGCGAAGAGGTTCAAGAAACAGCCTAATAGCTGCAAAATAAAGGTTTATTAGCCATTGACCTAAGTTTCGATATTTCTAAAAATATCTTCTTCCGAAAGGGTAGGCCCCCTTCTGGAGAATACACTTTTACAAATGTTGAAACCTAGGTCAATGGCTAATAAACTTTTGTTTTTCAACTGTTTGGCTGATTTTTCAACCTCTTCAGATTTACACAGTTGTTGTTTCACAACCATGTTTAAGATTTTGTATTTTGATGTAGTTTTCTCAGGATGTGATTTCTATCTCTCTCTCTCTCTCTCCCTCTCTCTCTCTTTCTCTCTCTCGATGAGAGGAGAGCAGCTTTGAAGCTATTTGATCAAACACTTCCATTGAAAAAAAAAACTGAAAGATATTGCCGTGTCGAATTAGCAGCCGAGGGCTGCTCGAAGGTCAAAACGAAACCAACGGAATGCGAAAGTTTTCACTTTAATTACAATCCCTTCTCGGAATATTATTTGCACAGTCTTGGTGGGAGCTGTAAATACAAACATTTCTTGGAACTTTATTTGCACTCCCAAAATGTCTTTTGCCTTTCCTTTTCATGCTTCTCGTGAAAATATTAATCAATACAATATAATGAGCATTATTTTGGTTTATTTGGAGCGTAAGTAATGTGAAAATAGGAAATAAAGAAGTTTCCGCATACGGACTCGACCACACTACCATATGATTACCTTCTGTGCTCTTTCCACTGCGCCCACGGCTGCGTAGGATCTACGTCAACACGAGTAATGCCTCATGCCTCGAGCGCCCCGCCCCCAAAAAAGCTATTTTTTTTGATCACTTGTTTATCTGGAGCTCTCACTTGCGTCACTCCCATCTCTGGCCAAGCCATGCATATATGAGGACATGCTGAAAAGTAATGCCTCCGAATTTATAATGTGACAGCTCTTAAATATTTTTAAATAAAACAAACCTTATTAACATTAGACGCCTTATTCTTCATGTCTACGTATTTGAAACCCTTTGCGGCTAGAGTGCACCGAATTGTAGCGTGTAACGTCTATACATGGAACTCCCTCTCCAGCAGCATGACACTGCTAGACTACACATGAGCTTTGTGACGTTTGCAACAATCCGACGCCTTGGATTCCCTCTCACTGATCATCCTCCATACCGTCCCAACATTGTCTCATTCGATTTTCATCAGTTTACAAATATTAAAGAATACCTTCGAGGACTTCACTTTGATATTGATGAAGTAGTGCAGTAGAGGTGAGGCTGTAGCTCCGCCGACAAAGTCAAACATTCCACAATGACGGTGTCAACAAACTGCTCTCTCGTTGGGAGAAACATGTTCGTCGTCAGGTTCACTATGTTGAGAAATAAATACGCAGACATGAGGAACAAAGTTGTGGAATGTTACTACTGTTTGCTTTCTTAAGAAAGCTTGAAGTGTCTCCACACAAAAAATTCTGAGTCACTACATTGCAGCACGCCACTTATCACAAATTTGGACGAAATCGGTGACGAGGTGCGGGCACGATCTCCTTGTGTGTGCAAACAGATATTACCTAGTATCCCCTTGTCTCTCCGTCCATTCCGTCACCATCGTCAACATTAGCACGTAAACACACTTCAGAAAATATGGAATTTTCTTTGAACATTTTTAAAATGACGAAAGATAATGATATTTAGTTTTCATAGGTGTTTTATTACACCACGAACTAATGAGCCAATGACAGAGCTGATACTGCTCATTTCTAATATTCTTTTTTTTAAGTAGTGAAACAATACTCACAAGGGGAACGCAGCAAGTACCATCACCCAGTTTCCCAGTAATATCATTCACGATTTCACCACCTCCAGAAATAAAAGTAATAAACATTTAAGTAACTGATGGGCAGAAACCTTCTACATACATGTAACCAGCTTGACAATCATCTCTACCTTTGCTATATGCTCAGATTAGTATTACAGGGCTGTGCCTATTCACGATGATAACAAATGTCTGATGGCTAAAATCAGTAAGTTTCGTATAGATTCTATAACTCCGAAATTATTCAAAATAAGCGAACATGTGTCTCGGGTTATCCGTAGATGCTCGACCGTTTCTCAGAAAACGACGGTCAAAATTTTTGCAGTAGCTGGCAGTATATTGAATCGAAGAGGTGACACAGTGGCTAGCGTCGAAGCTTCACGTTTTTGTGTCCCATGTTGGAAATCCGTTTTTTTTTATTTAATTAAATCTTATTTCCTTTATCTTCTTGTGTTCGTAGAAGGCTCCCACACAAATGTTTCATATAAAATTTTATATAAAACGTAATATTATGTCTGGGTTTCACAAAAAAGTGCCATACATTTTTGTATAATAAATACTGAGGTGACGTAAGGTCGTGAGAGATCAATATACCCTGGCATATATAGACGGCTGTTGTATCGTGTACGCTAGGTGTAAAGGGGCAGTGAATTGACGGAGCTGTCATTTGTACTCGGGTGATAAATTTGGAAAAGGTCCCGACATGATTATTGCCCCACGAAGGGAATTAGACTTTGAAAGCAAAATGGTAGTTTGCGCTAGATGCGTAGGACATTCCATTTCGGATAACGTTAGGAATTCAATACTCCGTGTTTCACAGTGTCAAGAATGTGCCGAGATGACCTAATTTCAGGCATTGCCTCTCAACACGGACAGCGCTCCGATCGAGAGCAGCAGCGTTTCCTCAGGGTTGTCACTGCTAGCACTCCCACCAAGACTGTGCAAATAATATTCCGAGAAGGGATTGTAATTAAAGTGAAAACTTTCGTATTCCGTTGGTTTCGTTTTGACCTTCGAGCAGCCCTCGGCTGCTAATTCGACACGGCAATATCTTTCAGTTTTTTTTTTTCCAATGGAAGTGTTTGATCAAATGGCTTCAAAGCTGCTCTCCTCTCATCGAGAGAGAGAGAGAAAGAGAGAGAGAGAGAGAGAGAGAGAGATAGAAATCACATCCTGAGAAAACTACATCAAAATACAAAATCTTAAACATGGTTGTGAAACACTGCGCGAAATAACAGCAGAAATCATTGTAGAATGTACGTCGAAAGTATTACTTAGGACAGTGCAGTGGAATGTGGAGTTAATGAGCTATGGCAGCAGTCGACCGACTGGAGTGCCCTTGCTAACAGCACAACATCTACTGCAGAGCCTCTCTTGGGCTTGTGATCATGTCGGTTGGACCTTAGACGACTGCTGGCAAATAACGATGCCATGTCAACGAGCCACAACTGTTCACGATTGCTTTGAAAAACGTAGTCGACAGTTCGAGCGACACATTTGGCCACCCAGATCGCCCGACGTGAATCCCATAGAACATTTATGGGACATAATCGAAAGGTCAGTTCGAGCAAAATATCCTGCACCCGCAATAACTTCGCAATTATGGACGCCTGTAGAGGCTGCTAGGCTCACTTTTTCTGCAGGGGACTTCCAAGGACTTGTTGAGTCCATGCCTCGTCGAGTTGCTGGACTACGCCGGGAAAAACGACGTTCGACACGATATTAGTAGGTACTCCATGACCACGACTTCCGTCGCCTCAGTGAATGTGTGTATCGTATTTGCAGAGGTTACAATATTTTAACATTTTCGATTCCTTATCTTTAATTCTTATATCAATTCTTACATATTTTTCTTAGTTTAATCTTGAGGAAGATTTGGTTCAAAATGGTTCAAATGACTCTGAGCACTATGGGACTCAACTGCTGAGGTCATTAAGCCCCTAGAACTTAGAACTAGTTAAACCTAACTAACCTAAGGACATCACAAACATCCATGCCCGGGGCAGGATTCGAACCTGCGACCGTAGCGGTCTTGCGGTTCCAGACTGCAGCGCCTTTAACCGCACGGCCACTTCGGCCGGCGGAAGATTTGGTACATTCTTTTGGTTGATACCGATCTAAGAAACGTTCGAAGCATACAAATTTCGAACACCATGAGCATCGCCACAGTGACATTTCTTCGTATGAATCTCATTTGGGAAAGAAACATCGTTAGCATTGCTGAAGATTTCACTCATTGGCAACAATTTCGCCGCAAAAGAAGCACAACGTATCATTTTCAGAAAACCGGCGCTTGTAACTGATGAATCAAGATACCCTGTAGGAATTCCGGTGAAAACTGTTTCAAATAATTTTATCATTGTTTTATTGTTTTTTTCTTTAATTTACTCAATAGACAGACAATTAGCAGACGAAAAACGAGAACGTTATTTCAGCATACACTGGAAAACATTCATGTAGTAGTCTTCTACGGACATGGGTGAAAAACGCAAAAGAGAAACAAAATTAAAAACAATAATCGGGATTCAAATTCGGGGCGCAAGACTGTGAAGCCGCGACGCTGACCACTGCTCCACTGCTTCGCTCGAACTAATTATGCGCTAAAAGGCATATAGTGAATCTCGAATAATTTGACTGTTGTTTTCTTAGAAACGGTCGAGTATCTACGGATAAGCCAAGACACGTGATCGTTTATTTAGACCTCTCTTTCACTGAGCGATGTTTCTGGGAATCGGGTTATGGCACTTGCCGTGTTCTTCTCGTCAGTGCATCCCGAGTGCTACCCCGAACTCATTCTAAGGCAAGAAAACCAACTATCCATATTTATGATAAACACTTGCTACAAAATACACTCCTGGAAATTGAAATAAGAACACCATGAATTCATTGTCCCAGGAAGGGGAAACTTTATTGACACATTCCTGGGGTCAGATACATCACATGATCACACTGACAGAACCACAGGCACATAGACACAGGCAACAGAGCATGCACAATGTCGGCACTAGTACAGTGTATATCCACCTTTCGCAGCAATGCAGGCTGCTATTCTCCCATGGAGACGATCGTAGAGATGCTGGATGTAGTCCTGTGGAACGGCTTGCCATGCCATTTCCACCTGGCGCCTCAGTTGGACCAGCGTTCGTGCTGGACGTGCAGACCGCGTGAGACGACGCTTCATCCAGTCCCAAACATGCTCAATGGGGGACAGATCCGGAGATCTTGCTGGCCAGGGTAGTTGACTTACACCTTCTAGAGCACGTTGGGTGGCACGGGATACATGCGGACGTGCATTGTCCTGTTGGAACAGCAAGTTCCCTTGCCGGTCTAGGAATGGTAGAACGATGGGTTCGATGACGGTTTGGATGTACCGTGCACTATTCAGTGTCCCCTCGACGATCACCAGTGGTGTACGGCCAGTGTAGGAGATCGCTCCCCACACCATGATGCCGGGTGTTGGCCCTGTGTGCCTCGGTCGTATGCAGTCCTGATTGTGGCGCTCACCTGCACGGCGCCAAACACGCATACGACCATCATTGGCACCAAGGCAGAAGCGACTCTCAACGCTGAAGACGACACGTCTCCATTCGTCCCTCCATTCACGCCTGTCGCGACACCGCTGGAGGCGGGCTGCATGATGTTGGGGCGTGAGCGGAAGATGGCCTAAAGGTGTGCGGGACCGTAGCCCAGCTTCATGGAGACGGTTGCGAATGGTCCTCGCCGATACCCCAGGAGCAACAGTGTCCCTAATTTGCTAGGAAGTGGCGGTGCGGTCCCCTACGGCACTGCGTAGGATCCTAAGGTCTTGGCGTGCATCCGTGCGTCGCTGCGGTCCGGTCCCAGGTCGACGGGCACGTGCACCTTCCGCCGACCACTGGCGACAACATCGATGTACTGTGGAGACCTCACGCCCCACGTGTTGAGCAATTCGGCGGTACGTCCACCCGGCCTCCCGCATGCCCACTATACGCCCTCGCTCAAAGTCCGTCAACTGCACATACGGTTCACGTCCACGCTGTCGCGGCATGCTACCAGTGTTAAAGACTGCGATGGAGCTCCGTATGCCACGGCAAACTGGCTGACACTGACGGCGGCGGTGCACAAATGCTGCGCAGCTAGCGCCATTCGACGGCCAACACCGCGGTTCCTGGTGTGTCCGCTGTGCCGTGCGTGTGATCTTTGCTTGTACAGCCCTCTCGCAGTGTCCGGAGCAAGTATGGTGGGTCTGACACACCGGTGTCAATGTGTTCTTTTTTCCATTTCCAGGAGTGTATGTTTTCCTACTGACACTTACTTCACCCACACCGTGCACCTCCATTTAAAGTCAACAGAGTTAGAATGTGTACTCCGTAGCTACCGTCCGTATACCACTTAATTACTAGCGTCCTTACATCTTAACCGGCAGAAATTGAAAGACTTCAGACTCCAACTACTTTTTGTCTGACCACTACCACCTCCACCACTACCATCACTACCACTATTACTACTATTGCTAGTAATAATAATAATAATAATAATAGCAAAAACACTGTGTAGGGCTCGCGCACGCCATTCGGGCAAAAGTGCTCGTCCTGCAAGTGCTGGTGTGGATGTTGCTCATTCCATTACATTACAATTGGAGAAAAACAATAAGTACAGAGACTAAAACAAATACCAATTGATAAATACTGTAGCAGGAGAAGCTGAGTAGCACCATGGTGTAGTGGTTATGACACTAAACTGTTGCATGGAGGGTCGTGAGCTCAAAACTCACCGGCACTGTACAGTTTTAATTTCTATATTCGGTCCGAGTACATTATAGAAGTATCCAAAAATGTCAAGAATCATTGGACTGGAACGTTCTGTAGCTGTATATATACTGTATGTGCTCTGACCGGAGGCAGTTAGCTCCGCGCTCTTGTATGTGCAAGTGCTGAATAAACCTTCGTTAAGTGAAGTTAGTGTTCGTCATTCATCTACTTACACCTACTTCTAGATGACAATACAAATTCGTGATTAGTAATAACACACATACAATGGTGTACGAAATCTGCAACCAGTCGTAAAATGTTTATTCAATTGTGTCGTATTTTTAGATATCAGTGCAATAGCTCTCGCTGTAAGAGATCCTCTCCAACTCCAACAAGAAAGAGGTAAAAAAAATTGACTGGCGTTACCCTTAGACACGTCACACACTTTTTGTACGGAGACAATTATATTATGTTGTGTTTCTTAGTAGAATGGTTCTTACCAATGAACACTGTCGCTTGGAAAGAAATGAGTTATCCAATAAAACAATACCAATCGCTGTTATTTAGGTTTTATTTTTAGGCTACTAGTTTGGACGATACATTACGTCATCTTCAGACCTGATTAAATCAAGTAACCTTCGTGTTACAAAATACAGTAGCATTCTTAACTGCTCTCGTAACGATTATTACGGGCATGTGTGCTCCTTGGACAACTGTCAGCAACTCAGGAGCGCACCGCAGCCCCATACTCCAGACAAAAGATGGAGTTACATTCATAGAAATGAATTAAATTTTACTTCGATTTTCCGTTATAAGTTTGAAAGGAACATCTTTTACAGTGTAGTGTGATGATTATTAATAATTATGTTTGAAGCACTTTCAACCCATGTTCAGTATTTCTGGGTGACAACTTTTTTTTTTTTTTTTTTTTTTTTGTTTTCGCTAGTACTGGCAAAGTCTGCCAGACGTTGGACCAGAGTATTGGTGGAATATGTAGTTTCCATTTTGAACCTCAACGTTGTCACATTTTCCCAGAAGTTAGTGAGGTATGCAGAAACATTGAAATAGAGTCTTCTCTGTGTCCTCACTGCATGTCTAGTGTTTGCGTGTGTCCTGTGAATGAGTATGGTAGTACATGATCACTGTAATGTTGGATTTGTATATTATCGATAATGGAAGTGAAAAGAAGTAAAACAGGATAATCCGTGGCCGATGGATATTGCACTACTCTAGAAATTCGCAGATAGTATACAGCCAAGGATGCCACGAGTTTGGAATTGTCACCATAAAATTATCGCGTAGTTTAGTTATCAAATACTTTAGTAATGGCCTCAGGTTAAGTTAATAAAAAAATGTAAAATGAAAAGACAAAATGTAGTGATAATTTTAAATGATAGTCAGTGTTTCCCAAAAAATCAGAATCATACTGTCTACAGGGTGGTCAATTCATTTAGGGTCAAGATTATAGATAGGGTAGAATATCCTACGCATAATATAATGAGATTAGAAAACAATGGTCGGAAATGAATATTTTACACGGTACGACTCTTGAACGAGCATTGTATGTGAGGTTTGTATTTGTGAACTGATTACCTTCCATTAGAAACAAGATGCTGCTTCGACGTTGGTGACACTACCCCGCGCGATGAAAATCCATACGCGAGGCTGTTCTCAGAACACAAGCAAAGATTCTCCAGATAACTTGTGATGTTAAATTGCACAAGATAAATGAATAGGAGCTGATCATCTCCCATGTAGTTTCAATGACAATCGATTTCTGATGTTTATTCAAGATGTACTGCCACATTTGTACATCTTGCTGAGACAAGCGGTCGTAGTTTCAATTATAGTGTACATTATAGTGTACCTTCCTACATGAATGTGTGTCCTCATTGCACGAAAGGAAAGGCAGCTTCTATCAAATGACCAGCACGTGAATTTTTTTCCTACGAAGTTAAATCATTAATACAAGTAACCTCCGTGGAGTCTGAAGGAGAAATGCTTCATAAGATCCCTTGCTGCCTGCCCATTGTACAACAGACAACACGCATATACGAGAGGGTGCGCTAAAATTGTTATAATTCACACATCGAGACTGGCGGCCATTACTTTGAACTGTTACCATGAGCTTAAGTTGTTGCTGTGACAATTACTTTCCTACCTTAATGTTTACAATTTAGGATCCTTTACCACGTGCATTATCCAGACTAAGGATCTGAGGAATTTGCAATACCTGTAGATTATATAATAAAGTATGAGTCTTGCACTTCTGTTAGGAACGTGATTCAGGCATAAGGAATATTAGTTTATTAGACGATAAATGTTTGTCATGTTTGAACTTTCATTGTCAGTAAAGAGTGTCTTGTTTATGTCACGAAGTGGCTCTTTGAAATCTGTTTTTCACGACGGAATTCGAAGGCGCCTTTGATGCAGGTCAGAACACACTATTGTCTCAGCAGCGTTTATTGGCCACAGAGCGCCAATCTAAGGCTTTGACGACGGTTCCGCGACACACGAAATGTTCGCCGTAAGCCATTGCGCGATCGACCACAAGCAATCAGTCCACAACGGGAACCGATTTGTGGCCTGAACTGCACGACGAAATCTAATAATGTCTGCAAGACAACTGTCTCGAGAGCTTGGAAATGCCTCAGGAGTTGCAGACTGTGTATCAGATAGACGGAGCAGCTGGTCCAGTCCGGCCGTGTGTGCCCAACTCACAGCAATGCGGAGACGAGTCCGTTTGAAGCTCAGACGGGTTAGCCATGCGTACGAAACCCTAATCCGACCCCTCTCCGCATATGAAAATGTTGCGTGGACTTCATCTGCTTCCACACTTTACTGCTCTTTCCAAATCTTAGAGAGACACCTGCTTAGCGAACTAATTTTTCCCCGTCCGTCTCCCCTACCAACTTATGAATTTGGTAACTGAAGATATGAAGATGTAGAGCACTGTAAACATTTCATTGTAATGAAGATAGTCAGATAATAATTTTGTCACTTTATATTGTACCGCTTACTGGCTTAGATCTTTCTTACAGGTCATCTTTCTCTTCACCTTCGTATTCATTGTCCTATATAAATCTCAATGTATCCATTAGAGCACATTTCTGCGCATGTCTGTTATGCTGGTAGCTTGAGGACCTAAAAATAATTTCGAGTAGTTGATTAGTAGAGGGGCAAAACCCTGTTCGACATGCCGTGATGATTTGTGGCTCCTCAAACTGCTAGCAGAACAGACGTGGAACAGTTTATTGAAATGGATATACTGCTATATGGATGAAGATGACCTGCAACAGTGGTCGAAACCGGTAATCGGAACATACATAAAAAAATTTTGAAGTTTCCACTCTCAAACACCCAGAACACTTTCACCTGTGGTACAGTTCCCAAAAAACTGAGTCTTACCACCATTTTTGTCTACCGTCCTCGCCAACCATCACCAGCTGCATCATCTCAACAAACACGTCCTACATTTTCTCCGTCACGAAACGCTTCACATCCTTCCCCAGTGTAGTTCTGATCAGATTTACCTCCAAGATCATGAAATCATTCCCTTATAACTACCCGCTGTATCACCTAAACTGATACTACTGCTCACTCTGCAATTAAAGGCCTAACCCATCTTTTTCGTACCTAGTGGCAATTCCTCCAGCCCATTCTAACACATACATCCCATCTATTGGTTCTGTCCTATACACAGCCCAACGTTTTTCCTATGTTATCCTCCGCGATAAAATCTCTACCCAATCCTTCCAGCTAACATTACCAGGGAACTCCACTATCATCATCCCAAACGAACAGGTAGAACTTACGTACCCAACATCACACTATTCATTTCGTTATCGTTATTTTATCTTAATAAAAAAATTGTTTTCCTTTTAACCATTTTAAGTCGACAAAAGAGCAACAGATTGTTTGCTGCTACGTTGTTCACCTCGGGGAGGACATAAATAACAAGCGAATGCAAATTAAGTCCAGATCAATCTGCTGGCTGAGGGAAAGTAGTATTTTCGTACGTATTTTGTTTCAGTTTGTTAAAGGTTTGTCCTCGCACGCTGGTCTATGGGAAAATTAATAAACGAAACTCCTCCAGAACAGGCCATGAAGGCCCAACGGTACCGACCGGCCGCCGTGTCCTCCTCAGCCCATAGGCGTCACTGGATGTGGATGCGGAGGGGCAGATGGTCAGCACACCGCATACCCAGCCGTATGTCAGTTTCCGAGACCGGAGCCTCTACTTCTCAATCAAATAGCTCCTCAGTTTGCCTCATAAGAGCTGAGTGCACCCCGCGTACCAACAGCGCTCGGCCGACCGGATGGTCACCCATCCAAGTGCTAGCCCAGCCCGACAGCGCTTAACTTCGGTGATCTGACGGGAACTGGAGTTACCACTTTGGCAAGGCCGTTGGCTCGGGAAATTAATGGCAGATATAATTAGAGGGACAGCGTGGAAATAGCCTATTCTGTTGTGTTGTAGTACTTGTGTGGAAGACAACATATTGAATGAGCGCTGATACTCTAAAGAATAACATTGACGCTGAGATGTCTAAAGACGAGATACTGCAATCATACGTGTGACGACTTAGAGATGCATAATTTACAATAATTTTCAAATGTGTGGGACTTACCTGCTAAGGTCATCAGTCCCTAAGCTTACACACTACTTAACCTAAATTGTCCTTAGGATAATCCTATCCTAAGGACAAACACACACACACAGCCATGTCCGAGGGAGGACTCAAACCTCCGCCAGTACGATAATGCTTGTCTGCAATGAGCTGTTTTCTTGAATGAGTTTATTTCCGATGACGATAGCCACCACATCGACTGGCGAGTGAGGATGTGAAATGTACAGGTTATTTATGAGATACATTGGAGAGATGGCTTCCAGCTCATCAGTCGTTGCCGAGAATGCTTCCTGAAATCCTGATAGCTTCTTCTCAGGAATGGGATCAAATTTCAACATGGCACAGCGATGCTAAGGATATATGGTAGTTATCCATAGCCGTGTTACGTAATAACAGTTTGTTTAGAGGAAGAGGTTTTTTAGGTTTTCATTATTTTTTTATTACTGTACGATGAGATTCACAACCTTTCTAATAAGGAAACAGTTTGTTCACAAGTACGTGCCAAATATCTTGTGTTGAGGTGTTATCTCGTTCTGTAGCACTTTCGACAGTCTGTTCAAGGAACCAACATTTACAGCTGTACTTCGCAAGCACCTCACGTGTGTGTATGAGAGGGTACTATATGAAACAATGTCACTTCCTCGTTTCCACGAGAAGAACAACTGATAGTAAACTTTCGTGTGAGCAAGAATTTTTCGTGAAATATAATTACGAGGAAGCAATTTATTGGTTGACTTTTATTGGGACTTATGCTCTCTGAATTTCAACACTAAATCACACTGTGATACACAAGGCGTCTCCTGTCGCTCTTCCATTGGAGCTGGATGAGCATCCTCGTGATGCTTCCGCGCTTTCTAAATGAACCTGGAACGAAACGGGTTGCTCGTCTTTCGATCTGCTCTGTTTCCTTCATCTCTCCAAGTATTAGTTGAAAGATGATTTCGTTAACTATTTCCTTCGTGGGTGGAATTCGTTTCCTGAGGATTCATCCAATGACTTTCAATCTGGCAACCAGCTTGGCTGCAATTAGTATTATGCGGTCGTTCCATTTCAGATCTCTCCGTTCTCATTCTCCCAGATATTTTCCAGAGATTGTTCTGCAACCGATTTATTATCCAAAAATGGGTCTTCCTATTTATGATCAATGCATTACATTTATTTAAGGCGGGCTACAGTACTGAACTGCTGAACCGGGTGTCGATCGTTTACATGTCATCCGGCAATTCGACAGTTTCTTAACGTTGCAACCTCTCTACATAAAACAGAATCACGAGCGAAAAGCCTCGCGGAACTTCTGACGTTATGTGTATGAAATGTGTGTGAAATATTATCGGACTCAACTGCTAGGGTCATCAGTCCCTAAGCTTACACACTACTTAATCTGAATTATCCTAACGACAAACACACACACCCATGCCCGAGGGAGCACTCGAACCTCCGCCGGGACCAGCCGCGCAGTCCATGACTGTAGCGCCTAAGACCTCTCGGCTAATCACTCGGGGTTCTGACGTTATCCACTAAATCATATACACCGATGATCAGAAACATTATGACAACCTGTTTAATAGCGTATTGGTCCACTATGCAAACACAGTACAACAGTGATTCTGAATGGTATGGATTCTACAAGTCCTTGACAGGATTCCAGAAGAATGTGGCATCAGGTGCCTGCTCACAGGCCAAGCAATTTCCGCAAACTGCGGGATAGTGGTTTACAGATACTTAGCTGGAGCCCGATATGTGTTCTAGTGGGTACAGAATAGGCACGTTTGGTGGCCAAGATGTTAATGTGAGTTCACTATAATGTGCCTCAAACCACTGTAGCACGATTCTCACCTTGCATCATGGACAGTTATCCTGCAGGGAGATGTCATCGCCGTACGGGTGGCCCGCAATAATGTTCACGTAGTTTACTGCTGTCGTGATGCCAGTAATAGCCCATCTCAATGTACTACATAGAATAACTCTGCCCTCACCGGTCGCCGTCCGTAGCGCAGTGCATATTTCGTGCAACCATTCACCTGGATAACGGCATGTAAGGACCCAACCATCGACCAGGTGTAACAAGAAATGCGATTCACCTGAGGTCATCGGTCCGTAGACTTACAGTCTACTTAAAGTAATTTATGCTAAGAACAACACAGACACACACACACACACACACACACACACACACACACACACACACACACACACACACACACACACCACGCGCAATCCGTGACACGGCGCCTCAAACAGTGCTGCCACTCAGCGCGGCGGGAACTCTCCACTCCAGTCACACTGCTGATATTGCGTACGTTGATACTTCGTTCACAAGGCGGAAATTGAGCTTTATTGAACGCTTTCTGGAAATCAAGGAACATGGCATGTTCCTGGGCATCATTAGTCACTCTATTTCGAGTCTCACGAGCGAACATACGGAACTGTTTCACGCAATCGTTTCCATCGTGTGATTACACTTGCGGGTTGAGTGATATTGTATACAACTGTATCCGTTTGCGACTCGTCCGTGTACATTTATTAAGTCCAGTAATAGAAAATCACATCAGCTATAATGTTCTTAAATAACAATGATCATAGTTTAGTATGATTTTTCCTCCATCCTCAGGCATCTGTGAAACTGAATTATGTATCTTAATCTGTCCATCCATGGATTTCGGCCTAGTAGGTCAACAACAGATCAGATATTTGTATTAGGCACATACGCTTGTCAGTACCGGGTGATCGAACAGTCAGTATAAGTTTGAAGACTGAATAAATCACGGAATAATGTAGATAGAGAGGTACAAATTGACACACATGCTCGGAATGACATGGGGTTTTATTAGAACCAAAAAAATACAAAAGTTCAAAAAATGTCCTATAGATGGCGCTTCATCTGATCAGAATAGCAATAATTAGCGTAACAAAGTAAGACAAAGCAAAGATGATGTTCTTTACAGGAAATGCTCAATATGTCTACCATCATTCCTGAACAATAGCTTAAGTCGAGGAGTAATCTTGTGAACATCACTGTAAAGCATGTCCGGAGTTATGGTGAGGTATTGGCGTCGGATGTTGTCTTTCAGCATCCCTAGAGTTGTCGGTCGATCACGATACACTTGCGACTTCAGGTAACCCCAAAGCCAATAATCGCACGGACTGAGGTTTGGGGACCTGGAAGACCAAGTATGACGAAAGTGGCAGTTGAGCACACGATCATCACCAAACGACGCGCGCAAGAGATCTTTCACGCGTCCGTTGGACATTTTGTGAACTTCGTTTTTCTTTTTGGTTCTAATAAAACCCCATGTCATTCCAAGCATGTGTGTCAATTTTGACCTCTCTAACTACATTATTCCGTGGTTTATTAAGTTTTCCAATGTATACTGACTTTTTGATCACCCAGTATAATATTATAGACTTCAAGCAGGCCCTCGATAGTGTTGATAGGGCAGAAATGTTAAATTATTTGCTACTGATTGCTATACCATCTAAGTATGTTTCACATATCCAAGCATAACTGGCTGGTTCCAAGGCTGTAGTGCGAGTGGATGGAGAACTCAGAAAATGCTTTGGCATTAGTAATGGATTCAGACAAGAGGACGCCCTCTCCAAAATGCTTTTTAATTCGATTCTTGAAGCAGCCTTCCGGAAGCGTCGAATACCTGGTTACATAGATACAAAGCCAACCAAGATATGTGAAGAAGATGATGATGATGTTGCAGTTACTAATAGCAGTAGGTTTTCACTTTCGAGAACAATAGACGTGCTGAAACAAGCTCCGTAGAGGCTTTCGTTTAATTAAATGAAGACCAAGTACATGAATTTCACTAGGAAGAAAAATAATAACTTTCATAAACCATCAGCAGCAGGTTTCAATTTTGAACATGTGCAGAACATTGAATATATGGGGTCTAATATTAATAGGACAAATTCCATGTCACTTTAATAAAACTGCGCGTCCTAAGTGGTAATACATGCTTCCACACCTTTATAAAATTGTAGGCCTCAAGGTTACATTAAATAGACAGCTGAAACTGCAAATTTATAAAGTCATGATCAGGACAGTTGCTATCTGCGGATCTGAAACATGGGCACTAACGCGTAGTGATGAGCAGCAGCTCAGTATGTTTGAACGCAGGGTTCTGCACAAGATCTGTAGAGGTGTCAAGGATAACAGTGGTTTTTATAGATCCAGAACAATGAGCCGTACCGCTTTATACAAGGAGCTGACATTATGAGAATAATAAAAAGTTGGATAATAGTCTGGTTTGGGCGTGTCTTTAGCATGAATATCGAAAAACAGCTAAAAAGATATTTGAATGTAAGTCAGTTGGAAGAAGATGGAGAGGAAGACCACGAAAGTGTGGATAGAGGAAGTGGAAGAAGATTTAAAATCTGATAGATACTACGCTGGAGAGGGCAGAATGGAGGAAACTTGTTGAAGCGGCTAAAATCCATCCAAGATTTTAACGCCATGAGAAGAAAAAGAAGAAGAAGAGGAATAAGTTCAGGTAAAATTTAAGTGAATATAACTAAAATTAGTACCTTTGTTTCTGATTTGGTCGTCAGTCCGAAGACTGGTTTGATGCAGTTCTCCACGTTGATCCATAGAGCTCAAGTCTTTCTTGTCTGTATATAACTACTGCAACTTACATCCATCTGAACCTGCTTGGTCTTCCTCTCTAATATTTACCCCTCCCAGCCACCCAAACACAACTTTCCATACCAAACTGATTACTCGTTGATGCCTCAGAATGTGCCCTAACAACCGATAGCTTCTTATAATCAAGTTAGTTAGATTCAAATGGTTCAAATGGCTCTGAGCACTATGGGACTCAACTGCTGAGGTCATTAGTCCCCTAGAACTTAGAACTAGTTAAACCTAACTAACCTGAGGACATCACAAACATCCATGCCCGAGGCAGGATTCGAACCTGCGACCGTAGCGGTCTTGCGGTTCCAGACTGCAGCGCCTTTAACCGCACGGCCACTTCGGCCGGCTCAAGTTAGTTAGGCCATAAATTTATTTTCTCCCACACGCATTTTAGTACCTCCTCAGTATTTATCCGATCTAACCATCTAATCACCCACATTCTTTTATAGAACAACATTTCGAAAGCTTCTACTCTCTTTTAGCGTGAATTGTTTATCGTTCGCGTTTCTTTTGCATACAGGGCAAAACTCTTGACGAATACCTTCAGAAACGACTTCCTAACACCTAGATTAAATTCAACAAAAACAGTTGAAAAATATTAGTCCTGTAATAATAAAATCTTTTTCATAGAAGAGCAAATTGCTTTAATGTGGACAATACAAACCACTCGGCAAAAAGTAATTTCCCAGCCTCCTGTTCTACTTGGGTCATGGCAGCTCTTAAAAACTATTAACTAAGCTAGTTACGTCTTCTATCACCATAACCACGGTTATTCCAAGCAAAATATAATAACACATAGTTAAAGGGTATTACGTCCTACGTTTAATTGTCGTCTCTGTCAACGAATTTCGTTTTGTATGGTTTGACATCTCTTTTTGATACATGGCGTTTTATGTATAGGCTATAGTTTGTAGTGATTCTCCTTATCCGCATGTGAATATTTAAAATTCAGTTAATATACTTTGTTATTTTGGTGTTGTTCCTTGCGCTTTTACGCTTCGGGTGTCCTTCATAAAAAAAACGTAAGCTTAACTGATAGACGTTAATTTTAATATTAGGACTATTTTCTTCATGTGGGGTATAACAGCCGTGGAAGGTGGAATCTTGGAAACGTCTTCTAATGGTGAGGATTATTCAATTTCCATGTTCAAAGTTATTTCGTAACATCGGCATGATGTTTTTGACTTGTGGTAAGTTTGGAAGTATTGCCTCTTAATTAACTGTTATTGTAATTTCCACTGAATTATTATGTATGTGGAAAATGAAGCTTTAACTGGTACTGTTGATAGTTCTTAACAGTAATGCTAATGGAATTTCTCATTAACGCAAGTTGAGAACACAATTACATTACAAATCGTAAACGTAAAATTCGTATCTACATAGAAATGAGATTTTCTATGGTGGCGGGTGGAGACTGCCACGTTGTGATACGGCGGGATTGCAATGATCGCATGTTACCATTTATGCATATTCTGGAAAGCATGGTGAGTGCAATTCTCCTTGCTGCGCCTTGAACTTTGTGCTAAAATACGGTAGGGCACGTCTTCCCACAACCTCTGGGACAAGGATTTCTTCTACAGCAGGGGTGATTCGCTGGGGCAGCGATATAATCGCCTGTTCGGATCCACAGGCACGTTCAACCGCTGTCGACACTAGGATGAAGACAGTTGCTCTTAAGTGATTTACGACAGTAGACCTAGCATGCACAGCTCAAGGATGTTTCCTGTACCTCACCCACTGAATTCGTACCAACACATCTTTCGTCGTAACGTGCCTAATCGTAAGTTGGCCACACTCATGTTAGAATGATTCAGTGTCTCATAAAAAACGTGGCTCAAATGTTAAATGAAACAACATGAAATTTAACTTGTGCTTGTCATTTAAACTAATGATCCGCCAACCTTCTTCATTTTACGAGTATTTCGTGCCACTTAAACTGTATTAACGGAGCATCGGATTATTTTGTAATTTTTTATTTATGAAAAACCGCAAACCGTTTTCGACACACGCGTGTGTCGGAGACTTAAATCGAAACAAATTCATCGAACTGTGTTTTCAACCTCTATGTCAAAGAAGATCATTTCCTCGCAACTTCATAGCATGTACTGACAGCAGCCACAATCTGAAGTATTATGGTAATAACGTAAGAGTAACTGCATCATACGCCGAAGGACGACGTTATTTTCACTATGACTGCCTTAATTTAACCCGCTGTTCGCAAATTTCAACTAGTAGCAATTGTTAAAGGGTCTAGTCCATATAAGTGACATTAAAACAACAATCGTATAACGCTACACACAATCGCTAAAGATGAAAGCATGAGTCCTGAAACACTGAGCGCATTATACAGTACATTCTGTGATACTTGTAATATACAGTTACAGCTTATATAATGTCGTCCTTCAGAAAATTTCAGTTGACTGAGACCTAACACAAAAAACTAATTATATCATAGTTTACTGTCAAAACTCATTACATTATCGAAAATTCAATTTTATTTTGTACGACTGTAAGTGCAGCACGATTATGAAATTTTAAATACAGCTCAGTACTCGGCACTGCCTATATCATTAATAATTACCATGCTGGTTGTTTTGTAGTGTGGTGCAGAGTGATGGCTCCCCAGCAGATGGTTCCTCGGGTTTCAAAACCATGGAACTACAAATGTTACAGACAGTACTGCTAATCAAGCGTCCCGGATGTCAGCGTTCGCAATATTCCATCGCCACAAGACAGATGTTCGCACAGCTTCGCTTTGTAAAGTCGATATGCTGCTGAATGAATGATATTTTGATATTCGACAGGTTTCCTAGTTCTCCTATCCGCAGCTTTTAATGTTTCACTTACGTTATGCGTTGGTGAAATTGTATAGAACGCCCGTCGTAAAATTTGATCGGATGCGGGATCTCACACTATGTAATGAAAAGCACCCGGACACCTGGCTGAAATTGGCTTACTAGTTCGTGGTGCCCCACATCGGTAATGCTGGAATTCAATATGGTGTTCGCCCACTCTCAACCATGATGTCAACTTCCACTCTCGCAGGCATAAGTTCAATCAGGTGTTGGAAGGTTTCTTGGGGTCTGGCTGCCCATTCTTCACGGAGTGCTGCACGGAGGAGAGTTATCGAGGTCGGTCGGTGAGGCCTGGCACGAAGTCGACGTTCCAAAGCATCCCAAAGGTGTACTATAGGATTCAGGTCAGGACTCTGTGCTGCCCAGTCCATTACTGGGATGTTATTGTCGTGTAACCACTCCGCCACTGGCCGTGCGTTATGAACAGGTGCTCGATCGTGTTGAAAGATGCAATCGCCTTCGCCCAATTGCTCTTCAACAGTGGGAAGCAAGAAGGCGCTTAAAACGTCATTGTGGTCTGTGCTGTGACAGTGCCACGTAAAAGAACAAGGGGTGCAAGTCCCCTCAATGAAAAACACGACCACACCATAACACCACCGCCTCCGAATTTTACTGGTGGCACAACCCACATTGGCAGATGACATTCACTGGGCATTCACCATACCCACACCCTGCCATCGGCTTGCCACATTGTGTATCGTGATTCGTCACTCCACACAACGTTTTCCACCGTTCAGTCGTCCAATGTTTACGCTCCTTACACCAAGCGAGGCGTCGTTTCGCATTTACTGGCGAGATATGTGGCTGATGATCCAAGTTATCTCGCCCGCCTGTCATACTACTTGCAGTGGATCCCGATGCAATTTGGGATTCCTGTATGATGGTCTGGATAGATGTCTGCCTATTACACATTACGACCCTCTTCAACTACTGGCGGTCTCTGTCAGTCAACAGACGAGGTCGGCCTGTACGCTTTTGTGCTGTACGTATCCCTTCACGTTTCCACTTCACTATCACATCGGAAACAGTGGACCTAGGGATGTTTAGGAGTGTAGAAATCTCGCGTACAGACGTATGACACAAGTGACACCCAATCACCCGACCACGTTCGAAGTCCGTGAGATGCGCAGAGCTCCCCATTCTGCTCTCTCATGATGTCTGATGACAACTGAGGTCGCTGATATGGAGTATTCGGCAGTAGGTGGCAGCGCAATGCACCTAATATGAAAAACGTATGTTTTTGGGGTGTCCGGATACTTTTGATCACATAGTGTATTCCCGAGTGTTCATGAATGGAATGAAAGAATCTCACAAACACGTATATTGAAAGATCTAGGATACATTGAACATCAGTATAATATAGTACACGCGTGAAATATTTTCCCTTGCTGTATATATTGCCCCTGTGTGTATAGTAACTTGTTTCATAGATCGTATTCACGATAAACGTGCTAATGCGGAACGTGTCAACCGATCAAACATAGGAAATACACAAGCTTCCACATGCACATTACATTAATTTCTCAAAAGGGGTTGTTACCGTCTCGTTTGACGCAGTTTTCCTGGATTTCTCCCCGGCCAATTTTCTAGTTTTGAATTGTGTGCCTAGATATTTGCCTCTCTTGTATATCAAGTTGTTGTTCCTACCCACTTCAGGCATTTTTCGCTACACCGAATCATTTTATTGATACAATTTTAGCTTTACTATGAGTTTCGTAGTATTCTACAACCTTTCTAGTTAATGTAGCTTGTTCCTTTTCTTTAATATGTTCATAGAGTTTTATTCTTCATTATTTCGTATACGAGTACATTTTGGTATATTTTTAAATCTCCTTAGCAGTTCTTAGTTTGTATGTTCATTCTTCAGTATAATTTGGGCCTAAAATTTTGCTGACTCATTTTCTTCTGTTTTGGATTTCATTTTCTTTTCTCTCGGTTTGAAATGAGTGTCTCCGCTTCGCCGGCTCCTGTGTCCGAGCGGTCGCAGGTTCGAATCCTGCGTTGGTCATGGATGTGTGTGATGTCCTTGGGTTAGTTGGGTTTAAGTAGTTTAAAGGTCTAGGGGACTGATGACCTCAGATGTTAAGTCCCATAGTGCTCAATGCCATTTGAACCATTTTTGTCTCTGCTTCATAATGGCACACTGTTGTGATGACAGTGTTGCTCAGTCTCAGTTTGGCGTCTTTTGAGAGGCAGTCTTGTTATATGCAAGTTGATTCAAAAGTAATGTACCGTAGGACAAAGGCTACAGTGGTGATCCATTAGTCTGTCCCATAGGACAAAGTCGTTTTCAGTGTTATTACGATATTTCGAAGCAGAAAAGTCTAGTAAACGTGGACTCGAAAAGGCATACGCTAAGAGCTATGAACACTTGAGATGAGTACTAAAATTAGAATACATAATAAGACTACAGACAACAATATCGTTATGTGATTGGAGTATATTTCGCTGTCACACACAATTCAACTAGAGGACCAATATTTTCCGCCAGTTTTAAGGATATGTCATGACGACTTTTTTATTTATATAACTGAGAATGGAAATACAGATATGTGAGAGGAATTGGTCTAAAAATGTAAACAACAATTGGAGGCGTGAGGCGTAGAGCGTTACATTGTGCCTATTGAGATCGCAACAGCTGTGAACAGTCGTACAATATGGAAAGTATATGCAGCACAATATAGTTATACGCAAATCATATAAGTGGTGCATATACTTTGCAATACTTCAAAAATACAATCCTGCAACTTCGCAACAAAATTTCGCGGAATTTTTTGTGTAAGTACTATAATTATTTAACCTCATATATTCGTTTACTCTGTATTACATCGTTTGGAAGTTAGTTATGTTCACTTAGGGCGCTTCTAACATTGTTTCCTACCGTAGGCCACCAACACTTCAAGAATATTTCGCTACAGTGGGAGAATAAAAATCGAAAACTGACGATTATGTAAAGCGCATCTTGTGAATCTTGTGAACATCCATCTAATGATGAACTTGTCAGTTCGAAACCGGTTACGACGCTATTTAATTCAATAAACAGCACTGTTAATAGTGTCTGGTTACTGTCTTCTTCTTTCTAAGAATCAACCTACATTAATTGTACACAACCTCGGTCTCATCATGTCAGTTTCAGACAAAATAGCAAGGAGGAATTAGAAATAATGCCTGATATGGGGATTCAATTAATTGTAGCCACAGGAATGATCAAGAAACCTGTTAAGTATAAAGTGTTGATGCTTCTTAGAATAAATGATATACAATTGTATCGTAAATTCCCAATAATTCAAGGATTAACTGTAAACATGTTGAAAAGTGTGGATCTTTCAATCAATATAAAGGGAAACAAGGTGTCAATGAGGATTCTATGATGTTGGAAATACGGGGAAGAAACGTAATTATACCATTTTATAGGAAAAAGAATCTAACTGCGGAGGGCTTGACAGTTTTCCAAGGAGGTATTGTAGAAAAAGGGAATGTATGAACGGGTATAATGAATACTGCACTGAGGAAATGGGATTGATACAGAAGAGTTGCTGGTTGCACAGGACAAGGCAGAAGGGGAAGTAGAAGAAATACATTAATTCAATGAAAGCCAGAAGGAAGAGTAAAGAGCATAAAAATTTTTCCTTAGGTCAGCCAGGGTTATTAAGGGATTATCAAAGCTATTTCACTGTGAAAGAAGATGCATAGTTTTTCAAAATACCTAGAACAATTACAGAAAGAGCATAGGAGAGCAGGAAGCGACTTCATCCAAAAAACGCATAAGTGGGGAATTATTGAAAAAGCTGTAAGTTTGTGCAACAATCCATTAATTGTGGTTATTAAGAGAGATGGATCTGTGAGCCATGTGTTGGATACTAGGGCTTTTAATAAAATTGTTAGACCAGAAAGTGATAGGCCTGAAAACATTGATAAACTGTTACAAAAATGTAAAGGGGCTTAATTCTTGATTTCAATGGATGTAACACGTGGCTATTGGAATTTGCCACTATCAAAGGAATCTAGGAAGTACACAGAATTCTTGTTTGCAGTTAAGTGTTATCAATATAAGGTTGTACCATTTGGATTAAGTATAAGTACTTGTGCTTTTATGAGAACTATGTCAAAAGTTTTAAGTGACGAACTACTGACAAAAATAACTGTTTATGTTGACGATGTTTTGAATACGGCTGTAACCTGGGTCAAACATTGTATTTTATTAGACAAGGATTTCGATACAAATGGAGTAGGGAGTCTGCTGAATTTGGTAGGAAAAACACTTGGTGAGTGATGCCTCCTCTACCTTCTACCTAGGTGTGTCCATTCTTATTTTCTGGCTCACTCTATCCTAACTCTTTTCTCTCTGGGCCCTGTTCCCACTGTGCTCTTCAATTTTTGTTTTACTCTTTTCTATACAGAGTCTATCCTATTAGATGTGACCACAACTTCTGTGGATTAGATGATTTGGTAAAGGAATTTTCGGTACAGTTATACAATTGTAACAGCTGCCATCTCTTGCATAAAAATTCTTACAAAGTAGGGCAAGAAATAATTATAGAAGTTTAATTTGGAAGTAATAATGTTCTGGTATCCATTCTGGATTATAAATTAGAGTCCGCTGTAACGTTTGGTAAAATGAAGGTTTACTGTGGTGACAGGAGGTTAATGATGGGTAACAGTAACAATATTGAAGAAAGTAAAGTAGAGAGTGCCTCAGTGAAGGTCAGTGGTTATTGAGTACAGGCAGTAGGATCATAAAATGTGTTTGCAGGTAGTAATGCACAAAAACGGGTTCTTACTGCAATGAAGAGGTGGAAGTTTAGAATGAACAGGCCGTGGTTTCTGGGTCATACGTTGTGGTTGAAATGGTTACTTTAAGGAAATAAGAGAGGTGTATGTGGAGGAAATAGACGTTGACGTTGTTGTGATAGGTGAAGGTGTAAGCGATGAAATATAGCTTAGTGAGGTAAGTTCTCTTACATGCTGTATGAATGTAATTGTTAAGCAGGCACATTTTCTTTGTTAAGCAATGTGAAAGTAAGATGGAGAGAGAATTGTATTCTAGTAATTGGATGGCCAGGGAAAGTTAGATCCAGAAATGGACCCCTCAGGGTTTTGAGTTTAGTAATGCTGCAGGTACCATGCAGATAAAAAAAGGAGTTGGGGTAAATATCTCATAGAGCATTACACTCTTCGTAGTGCTAGGTAATTGACGATTACTAGGTTCTCGAGTTACAGACAAGACTACTTCAGTTTTTATTCATGTTGTCAAACTTCCTCTTCTACCACTCTGAACTGTGGTCTATCATCTTCAAATTTTTCCCTTCTATAGGAAAGTTTAAGCAGCAGGAGGTAGTGTCATGTTTAAGGTTATGAACAGAGAGAAATGTTTAATTGCGGAAGGGAGGATTATTAAAATTTGAAGTGATTACAGGATGTGGTTTTGAAAATGAAGTGATTAATGAGGATTTGGGGTAACTTCGGGTAGTGAGACGTGTTCTAATGAAAAATGGGTAGTGGAATCTGAATTGTTTATGTATAGTTTACTGAACGTGACATGGGAAGGAACATATTAGTAAATGGAGGCTAATGAAGAATAATGTGTTTTGTTGCAACCAGAGGTGTTTTGTCACGATGAAAAACAGATAACAGTGGAGTAAGATGTCTTGTTGCAAGGAGACATCGTGTAATTCCGATGGAAAATGGTTAACAGATTTTTGTAACATAGAAAAATACCAGAAGTGAGGGTACCACAGAGCCAGAATACGGTCCCCAAAGTGCTCCACCAGGACATCAAACACACTCCCGCTTAGTTCGGATCGAGCTCTGTCTCATGAGCTACATCTTGGCGAAATCAGGGCCACTTTGGAAAATGGGGATCAAATCATCTTCCAAAATCTTCAAGTACATTTGATGGTCACTGTGCCCTCAAGGAATATCGCACCGATTATTCAGTGACTGGGCATTGCGTACCATACAATCACCCATTGACGATAGAGAGACTTCTCAGTCGCGGAATGCGGATTCTCAGTCCCCAGATGCGCTAACTTTGCTTATTGACGAACTCATCCAAACTAAAGTGGGCTTCGTCGCTAAACCATATCATATTCACATCTAAGTCCTGTTCGACAATTCTGTATACAATAGTGTTGGCGAAACACAACCGCTGTTCCGTGGCCCTGGGGCTTAATGGATGATCGATTTGAATTTTGTATGGGAAGAGATTCAGGTCCATAACAACAGTTTGTCGCAGTGTCTCCCAGCTGATTCTCACCTGTTGTGCATCACGTCTGATCGATTTCCTGGGGCTGGTATGAAACACAGCGCGTGTCTTCTCGATGTTTTCAGGTGTTTTCACCCTTTTTGGACGACCGACATTGCCAACACTGTCTTCACGAATGCTACCCAATCTCTCAAACTTGCGAATAAAATTCCTGATTGTTGGCACAGTTGAACCGGTTGTCTTCAGCTTGAATTCGGTCGCAAACGTCCTTTGAGCCGCAGTTGTTCTGTTACTTCTCGGATAGTAGGCCATAACAAGCACTGTATCTCAGGCACGCCGTTCCGTGACTTTTCACGTGCAAATAGCCGACAACAAGGCTCATGCGCATACTAATTCCCATCATTCTCCGAGGCCAACTGTGCATTTCTAACGTGATGACACATACCATTGAGAAGTTAAGACGACTTCATTTCATGTTGTATTTGTAGTCTTCAGTCCAGAGACTGGTTTGATGCAGCTCTAGATGCTACTCTATCCTGTACAAGTCTCTTCATCTCCGAACATCTACTGCAACCTACATCCTTCTGAATCAGCTTAGTGTATTCATCTCTTGGTCTCGCTCTACGATTTTTACCTTCCAAGCTCCCCTCCAACAGTAAATTGGTGATCCACTGATGCCTCAGAACGTGCCCTACCAACTGATCCCTTCTTCTAGTCAACTTCTGGCACAAATTTCTCTTCTCCCCAGTTTTATTCAGTACCTCCTCATTAGGTACGTGATGTACCCATCTAATCTTCAGCCTTCTTCTGTAGCACCGCATTTCGAAAGTTTCTATTCTCTTCTTGTCTAAACTGTTTACCGTCCATGTTTCACTTCCATACATGGCTACACTCCATACAAATACCTTTCAGAAAAAATTACTGACCCTTAAATCTGTACTCGACGTTCCTCTCTACTTCGACCATCATCAGCTATTTTGCTCTCCAAACAGCAAAACTCATTACTACTTCATGTGTCTCATTTCCTACTCTCATTCCCTCAGCATCATCTGATTTAATGCGACTACATTCCATTATCCTCGTTTTGCTTTTATTGAAGTTCGTCTTATATCCTCCTTTCAAGACAATGTCCAATCTGTTTAGCTGCTCTTCTCGGTCCTTTGCTGTCTTTGATAGAATTACAATGTCATCGGCGAACCTCAAAGTTTTTCTTTCTTCTCCATGGATTTTAATTCCTACTCCAAATTTTTTCGTGTTTTTCCTTTACTGCTTACTGAAAATACAGATTGAATAACATCGGAGATAGGCTACAACACTCTCTCACTCCCTTCTCAACCACTGCTTCCCTTTCATGCCCCTCGACTCTTATTACAGCCATGTGGTTTCTGTACAAACTGTAAATAGCCTTTCGCTCTTTGTATTTGACCCCTCCCACCTTCAGAATTTAAAGGAGGTTATTCCAGTCAACATTGTCAAAAGCCTGCTCTAAGTCTACAAATGCTAGAAACGTAGGTTTGCCTTTCCTTAATCTAAGATAAATCGTAGGGTCAACATTGCCTCACGTGTTCCAACATTTCTACGGAATCCAAACTCATGTTCCCCGAGGTCAGCTTCTACCAGTTTTTCCATTTGTCTGTAATGATTTCGTGTTAGTATTTTGCAGCTGTGGCTTATTAAACTGATAGTCGGTAATTTTCACATCTGTCAACACCTGCTTTCTTTGGAATTGGAATTATTATATTCTTCTTGAAGTCTGAGGGTATTTCGCCTGTGTCATACATCTTGCGCACCAGATGGTAGAGTTTTGTCAGGGTTCGTTCTCCCGAGGCTTTCAGTAGTTCTAACGGAATGTTATCTATTCCCGGGGCCTTGTTTCGACTTAGGTCTTTCAGTGCTCTATCAAACTCCTCACTCAGTATCGTATCTCCCATTTCATCTTCATCCCCGTTCTCTTCCATTTCCATAATATTTCCCTCAAGTACATCGCCCTTCTATAGGCCCTCTATGTACTCCTTCCACCTTTCTGCCTTCCCTTCTTTGCTTAGAACTGGATTTTGATCTGAGCTCTTGATATTTATACAAGTGGTTCTCTTTTCTCCAAAGGTCTCTTTAATTTTCCTGTAGGCAGCATCTATCTTACCCCTAGTGACATATGCCTCTACATCCTTACATTTGTCCTCTATCCATCCCTGCTTAGCTATTTAGCACTTCTTATCGCTCTCTTTTTTGAGACGTTTGCCTCATTCATTTACTGCATTTTTATATTTCTCCATTCATCAATTAAATTCAATATCTGTTCTGTTACTCAAGGATTTCTACCAGCCCTCATCTTTTTACTAACTTGAGCCTCTGCTGTCTTAATTATTTCATCCCTCAAAGCTACCCATTCTTCTTTTACTGTATTTCTTTCCCCCGTTCTTGTCAATCGTTCCCTTATGCTCTCTCTGAAACTTGCTACAACCTCTGGTTCTTTCATTTTATCCAGGTCCCAGCTCCTTGCATTCCCACCTCTTTGCAGTGTCTTCAGGTTCAATCTACAGTTCATAACCAATAGATTGTGGTCATAGTCAACATCTGACCCTGGAAATGTCTTACAGTTTAAAACCTGGTTCCTAAATCTCTGTCTTATGCTCTGTGCTAAATTCTACCAGACTCCTTCCTCTTTCTTTCATTACCCCCATTCCATTTTCGCATACTACGTTTCCTTCTCTTCCTTTTCCTACTACCGAATCCCAGTCCCCCCTGACTAATAAATTTTCGTCTCCCTTCACTACCTGAATAATTTCTTTTGTCTCATCATACATTTCTTCTATCTCTTTGTCGTCTGCGCAGCTAGTGGGCCTATAAACTTGTACTACTGTGGTTGGCGTGGGCTTTGTGTCTATCTTGGCTACAATAATGCGTTCACTATGCTGTTCGTAGTAGCTTACCCGTGCTCCTATATTTTTATTCATTATTAAACCTACTCCTGCATTACTCCTATATGATTTTGTATTTATAATCCTGTGTTCACCCGACCAGAAGTCTTGTTCCTCCTGCCACCGAGCTTCACTAATTCCCACTATATGTAAATTTAACCTATTTCCCTTTTTAAAGTTTCTAGTGTACCTGCCCGATTAAGGGATCTGACATTCCATGCTGCGATCCGTAGAACCCCAGTTTTCATTCTCATGATAACGACGTATTCCTGAGTAGTCCCCGCCCGGAGATCCGAATGGGGGACTATTTCACTTCCGGAATGTTTTATCCGAGAGGACGACATCATCATTTAAACATACAGTAAGGCTGCATGCCTTCGGGAAAAATTGCGGCTGTAGTTTCCCCTGGTTTTCAGCCGTTCGCAGTACCAGCACAGCAAGGCCGTTTTGGTTAATGTTGCAAGGCCAGATCAGTCAATCATCCAGACTCTTGGTCCTGCAACTACTGAAGAAGCTGCTGCCCCTCTTCAAGGACAACACGTTTGTCTGGCCTCTCGACAGATACTACTGTGTTGTGGTCGCAGATATGGTACGGCTATCTGTATCGCAGAGGCACGGAAGCCTCCCCACCAACGGCAAGGTCCATGGTTCATGGGAGGAGGCTTCATTTCATATAGTTCAATAACTGTCACTCTGTATGTTATGTTATGTTGTAAATATTGGCGGAGGATGATTTTCCCTAGATGAAAGTCAATTTTGAAAGAACTTGAATCTACTTAACTTAAATATTTCAGTTAGATAAATAATTAAACAAAGTGTTTGCATTAACTACCATACTTTGCTGAAGTTTCGGAATTATTTCGATTTAATTACTTAGGGTTCGAAGTAAGTTTAATTAGATGCCACTTCAATGCACTAGTTAGAGTAAAGTCTCTGTTAACTTACTTAACTGGGAAATGAAATGTAAGAAACATATGTAGAAACGATTCATTTCAGGAAGACGTAACTGTTATTTGTAGGCTTAGACGAAACTATCTTTTCAGGAAATATGGGCTTCCAACCGAAGCCCAGACTGTGGCTGAAGGTCAAACGTTATGGACGCCACATACTTGGGTGGCCTACGTATGTGAGAAACGTGTATAAAAAATTTGTGACGCTAGGTCACGCCTTCATTCTCACTCATAACTAAGCACAATTATAACAGTAATAATAAATAACTAGAAAACGGAACGGACAGATCCGCAAATAAAAACGACAGTACGTTGACTACAGCTCCAAGTATTCGTCAGCTAGTGACCACCACCAGATAGCATAGAAACTGCACAGACTCGGGCACCAGACGCTACTAGATCTATGTGTGACTCATACTGCACGCCTGTTCACCGCAGTTACGACCTCAGTATTCACGATGTAAGGCTCTACGCCTCACCCGCTTGAATTATGAAAAAAAAATTGCAAATAAAATTTTTTGAATAATTTAACTCAAACTTTGGGTCAATTCCAAAAAACCAAAATATAGTAAATTACATTTCCCTTACGTCAGACTTGGTAGTTGTAAAACTAACCTAGCCTATGATTTAACAAAGCTATATTGCTGCCAAAAACGGCAAATTAATTTTATACAAAACTAGTTTTTTCACACAACAATATTACTTCTGTTTTCTGCGCAGTTTGCAATTATTTACAAAAAATTTCTTCTTCGCAGTGTATGGCGTCTCTCTATTTTACACCAATTAAATTCTCTGGTGACCCCTAGTGAGATAAGCCTCTACATCCTTGCATTTGTCCTCTAGCCATTCCTGGTGTTGTAATGTTAATCGCCAGCTGTGTATTTCATTTATATTTAAGTGTGTGACTGATGCATAAGGATTAAGAACCTAGGTATCGAATTATGCAGATGAAAATCAGCAAATAATTACATATACTTTTACTTCTAGAATCAAATATTCCACATCGTATATTTTCACATAGCGCACTATTCACCGTACCATCTGCTTAGATATAGCGAACAGAATGAAGAGAGGTGTCAGATGCTTTAATGAGCCATAAAATTGTTACCACTGCATACAGCAAGATTTTTTGCGGCTTTTGGCGTTGCGGACATGTGACGCGGCAAGGAAAATATATAAATGGAGCAGAAACGAATAGGAAATCACCACAGCATGGTGCGCCCTGCAAATGGGGAAGTCATCAGGCATAAGCGGCTGACATAAGGGACGCACTGTCATTGACCACACCCTGGGAACGAGTATCTCGGAAATGGGTCGACTGTATGTGTGCTACTATCTTGAGTATCTATGGAAAATGGATGAAAGACTGTGGAATAGTGAGTAGGCTACAATGTGTTGGACGTCTACGCCCTATCACAAACTGTGGAGGTCAGAGGCTAACACGCTTTGTAAATTGAGATACTCGGGGATCTTAGCTGATCTGACTAATGAGTATAATGCTGGTGCAGGCACAATTATTTAGGAGCAAACTGTTTAGCATACATTGTTAAAAATGGAGTACTACAGCAGACGACCCGTACGTGCTCCCATGTTGAACCTACGACGTTGTCAATTACGACAGCAGTGGGCACTGGATCTTCGAGAGTGGACCCTGGATCAGTGGACACTCGTCTACATGTAAAATGAATCACTTTCCTAGTCACACCAAGCCTATGGCCGTGTCTAACTACCCCGTCATCCAGGTGAACGGCGACTCGAAGCGTACACTGCATAAATGACTCAGGCCGGTGGGGGCTGTATTATGCTGTGGGGATATGCAACTGGGATTCTGTGGGACCTGTGGCAGTAATCTAAGGCACTATGACAGGTCTGGACTACATGAACGTTACTGTGGCCTACCCGCATCACTTCATGCTTGATGGCTTTCAGCGATAGCACCCGCCAGCAGGATAACTATCCGTTTCACGAGTACAGCATTGCGCTGCACTGGTTTGAGGATAATGATAGTGAACTAACTTGGCCCTCCAAATTCGTCTGTCCTTCACCCTACACAGGGTGGTGAAAAACGCTTTCAAAAGCTAGTAATGATGCTGTAGAAGTTAACAAATCAGGAAACTGTGTATGCAGATTCGAGCGGCCCGCGAGGTACAATTGTCAGTTTTCCTCATAGCATAGATGATAGCGCACAAAACTACGTCTACATCCATACTCCGCAAGCCACCTGACAGTGTGTGGCGGAGGGTACCTTGAGTACCTCTATCGGTTCTCCCTTCTATTCCCGTCTCGTATTGTTCGTGGAAAGAAAGATTGTCGGTATGCCTCTGTGTGGGCTCTAATCTCTGATTTTATCGTCACGGTCTCTTCGCGAGATATACGTAGGAGGGCGCAATATACTGCTTGACTCCCCAGTGAAGCTGTGTTCTCGAAACTTCAACAAAAGCCCGTACGGAGATATTGAGCGTCTCTCTTGCAGAGTCTTCCACTGGAGTTTATCTATCATCTCCGTAACGCTTTCGCGATTACTAAATGATCCTGTAACGAAGCGCGCTGCTCTCCGTTGGATCTTCTCTCTCTCTTCTATCAACCCTATTTGGTGTGGATCCCACACCGGTGAACAGTATTCAAGCAGTGGGTGGGCGAATAAGTGTAATTTAACCTACTTCCTTTGTTTTCGGACTATAATTCCTTAGGATTCTTCCAATGACTCTCAGTCTGGCATCTGATTTACCGACGATTAATTTTATATGGTCATTCCACTTCAAATCACTCCTAATGCCTACTCCCAGATAATTTATGGAATTAAGTGCTTCCAGTTTCTGACCTGCTATATTGTAGCTAAATGATAAAAGATCTTTCTTTCTAAGTATTAGCAGCACATTACACTGCTCGCTTTTGATCCTTACTAGCGTCCGACGTCCAATTTTTGTATTGCTCTCTCGTGCGATTTTAGGAAACCAAACGGAGAATACCTTTGGCGACACCGTCTCTGGCTGGGCGCTTAAATTTGCGATCGCAACGGCCTGATTGGCTAACTTCAATGCTAATTAACTCGGAAACGGGGCAACGTATTGAATATTTTTCTTAACAATTAATTCTCACCACAACCTTTCCTGCAACACCTTTGAAACGTTTTTTTTTTTTTCAGGCAGTTTCTGACAAATCTGTACAAAACATCTGGGATAATATCGCGTGCCAGCCCGTGCCCACGAACCACCAGCTTATAATTTAAGGGAACTACGGGACCTGAGCGCGGAGACCCCTGGTGCCACATACACGGGCGACCTGCCAAGGACTTGTAGGACCCATGCAATGCAGGATCGTTGTTACGTTGCTTGCCATATGTGGGCTAACATACTATCAAGCAAGTGATCGTTAAGGTTTGTCTCATCAATATATGTCTGCTTATTTTCGTCGTTTGTCGAAATGTTTGCTGTAGACAGCGAGAAGTCAATTTCGATAATGCTTTTCGGTACAGGTGTTTTGTTGCTGCGCCTACTAAGACTGTATGAAAGATATTTAACTCCTGCAGTCACAAAAAAAGATGAATGTAGTTCGTATCTGTAAACACATATTCTTCACCGTCGGTTTTACATATCAAAGCTGCTTTCGTCTTCAGCTTAGCGAACTTAACGCTACATCGCGTGTAGGTAGCTACGTTATTTGATCTAAATACATACAGCCTATCGCTCTCCATTAAAGGTGTAGTGTTGTCAGAAGAGACAACACTGTTTTTCTAGAGGAGGCCGAAATGCACGCGTTTAATTACACGCTGACTGGCGTTAGGTCTGGAACAGGTCAGAGAAATAAGACTAGCAAAACAGGAGGTAACTGGTAGAATACTTAACTTTAATCCACAATTGTAGAACATCTCTCGTTACGGTACATGCTTCATAATATTAATTATCAATTGAATACGGCGCCTTGCTAGGTCGTAGCAAATGTAGCTGAAGGCTATGCTAACTATCGTCTCGGCAAATGAGAGCGTATTTATCAGTGAACCATTGCTATGAACGTCGGCTGTACAACTGGGCGAGTGCCAGTACGTCTCTCTAGACCTGCCGTGTGGTGGCGCTGGGTCTGCGATCACTGACAGTGGCGACACGCGGGTCCGGCGTATACTAATGGACCGCGGCCGATTTAAAGGCTACCACCTAGCAAGTGTGGTGTCTGGCGGTGACACCACAAAAGGCACCATCGGATTTTTTTCCCCAATACTGGCATTATTCCGCTTTCATTGCATGGCTCGTAACGCTTGAGCCTTCGCACACCAAGAATATGAGAAGATGGCATAGCGTTACGTTAGTAAAGGGAAGGATTATTAGACACGGTAATATTTTCAGCTGTGTTAACATTTTCAGTGGATTTTAATTTTTATCCGTTTATGTTGTATGTTAACCGGGGACCTAGAAACGACGGAGAGGCTCCGTCCCCGCCGCAGCCGCAGTGGTCCACAACCCCACAACGGCTACCGCAGTCCACTTCACCCCTCCGCCGCCCCACACCGAACCCAGGGTTATTGTGCGGTTCGACCCCAGGTGGACTCCCAGCGAACGTCTCACACCAGACGAGTGTAACCTCTATTTTTGCGTGGTAGAGTAATGGTGGTGTACGCGTACGTGAAGAACTTGTTTGCGCAGCAATCGCCGACATAGTGTAGCTGAGGCGGAATAAGGGGTACCAGCCCGTATTCGCCGAGGCAGATGGAAAACCGCCTAAAAACCACCCACAGGCTGGCCGGCTCACCGGACCTCGACACAAGTCCGCTGGGCGGATTCGTGCCGGGGACCAGGCGCTCCTTCCCACTCCGTAAAGCCGTGCGTTAGACCTTCGGCTAACCGGGCGGGCATTTTTATCCGTTACTGTACCACGTTGCTGATGGAGAGAATGTGTGGTACTGTCCGAGGCTGTTCCGTATCCTAAGGGTGATCACAAAGAAGCCACGTTGCCCCCCAACTTGAAATAATAACAGTCGTTACCCGAAACGTCGATTCAATCTGGGTTGAGGAGAATCCCTTGTCTCGTCTGGTAACTTCTTTAAGGATAAAATTACACATATGGTAGGAATCCAAAACTGAGTTCTATAAGGTAAGAGGCCGGCCGCGGTGGTCTCGCGGTTAAGGCGCTCAGTCCGGAACCGCGCGACTGCTACGGTCGCAGGTTCGAATCCTGCCTCCGGCATGGATGTGTGTGATGTCCTTAGGTTAGTTAGGTTTAAGTAGTTCTAAGTTCTAGGGGACTGATGACCACAGATGTTAAGTTCCATAGTGCTCAGAGCCATTTTTTTGTAAGGTAAGAAAGTAATTGTCAAAACAGACTATTTACTTTTTATTGACGTACACTACGGTCACCTTCCACTAACAGCTTATGTTCACAGTAAATGTTCAAAGTTACAAGTGCCGGTCCCAGTGTATCCATTACAAGGTCGCATAAACTGTTGTACATTCCGTCAAATAACCACACTGCCCGTTGTGCAATGAGACGGGAAGCCAAGTTCTTATCAGTCTATTTCTCTTTCGTTTCTATTGGGATTTCATATACCAGCTACATTATATAACCCTACACGAAAAAGAAAACACAGCGGTCAAATCTGACTCTATATTTTTGTTAAGGTGCCGCAAGAAATTTTGAATTAGACACTTAAGTAGTTTATAAACACGTGCCTCATATGTATTACTCATTTAAGACCAGGTTACACGTGAAATAATCATTTCCGATCTTCATTTGCTAATACTCAGTTTTAAATCCTGTAACATCTAAAATGAGACACTTAAAGTAGTAAATGAGTTTTGCTATTTGGGGAGCAAGACTCTCACAACCAGGAGCACCTCCGAAGATGTCCAACTTAGCTTTGGACGAAACGTTAGGGATAAAAGAGTTCCATGGACCATGGCCATACAACTCGGAAGAATTCTCGGTAGCTGAAACATTCGGTCGTGAAAGCCTTCATTGTATGGCCGTACATTGAGGTGACAAAAGTCATGGGACAGTGATATGCACATATACAGATAGCGGTAGTATCGTGTACACAAGGTTTGAAAGGGCAGTGTATTGGAGCAGCTGTCATTTGTACTCAGATGATTCATCTGAAAAAGTTTCCAACGTGATTATGGCCGCACGGCGTGGATTAACATATTTAAAACGCGGAATCGTAGTTGGAGCTGGATGCATGTACATACCATTTCCGAATTCGTTAACGAATTTAACATTCCGAGATCCACAGTGTATAGTACCTAAAATTTCGGGCGTTACCTCTCGTCACAGGCAAGACAGTGGCTGACGGCCTTTACTTAACGACCAAGAGCAACGGCGTTTGCATAGCGTTTTCCGTGCTAACAGACAAGCAACGCTGCGTGAAATAACACCAGAAATCAATGGGGAAAGTACGACGAACGTATCCGTTACGGTAGTGCGGCGAAATTTCACGTTAGGGGCTATGGCAGCAGACGTCCGACGCAAGTGCCTTTGCTAACAGCACGACATCGCATGCAGTGCCTCTCCTGGTCTCGTGACGAAAGCTTTTGGATCCTAGACGACTGGAGAACCGTGTCCTGCTTAAATGAGTCCCGATTTCAGTTCGGAAGAGATGATGGTAGAGTTCGAGTATGGCGCAGACCCCACGAAGCCATGGAACCAAGTAGAGAACAAGAGACTGCGAAAGCTGGTGGTAGCTCCATAATGGTGTGGGCTGTATTTACATGAAGTGGGCTGGGTCCTCTGATCCAGCTGAACCGATCATAGACTGAATATCGTTAAATGGCTATTATCGGCAGCTTGGAGACCATTTCCAGCCATTCAACGGTGGAACTTTTATGGATGACAATGCGCTACCTAAGCGGACCGGGTTGTCACGATTGGTGAGATGAACACTCTGGACAATTAGAGTGAATAATTTGACCACACACATCGCCCGACATGAATTCCATCGAATAGTCAAGGAATATAATCGAGAGATCAGTTCGTGCACAAAATACTGCACCGTCAACACATTCACAATTAGTGACGGCTTTAGAGGCAGCGTGGCTCAATATTTCTGCAACGACTGCCAAGGACGTATTGGCTCGTTGCCACCTTGAGTTGCTGCATTGCGCTGGGCAAAAAGAGGCCTGGCAGGAGATTAGGAGTTACCCTATGACCTTTGTTACCTCAATGTAAGGTTCAGTAATCAAATGAATGGTAGCGTCTGCAGCTGGCTGTCATCTTGTCTGAACAGTGATGTACCATGGAATTAGGAAGTGATTAACGGTGTTCGTACGTGCACTGTCAGCATACGTTGTTGTCACGGCAGTTGGCTCGAAAGTCTGTGGCCCCGAACCGAGGTACTTAAGGTACACTTTTAACACGGTGACACAGGAAAAGCCAACTGAGAGAGAATGCCCCTTGCGTTGGGCATTAAAGATGTAACAGTGATCAAGTGTGCTTTGGCTAATCCAAACGCCGATGAAAGTGCAAGAACGCAAATCCCGGTCACGTGAGAGGCAGAGCTATTCCATTTGCTGTATCGACAGGAGCGCAACTACCTCCAATTCAATCCCACTGATCTTTAATAAACAAAATGAGTTTGCATTCTATTAAAAATACAATTAAGAATTTTAAAAACACTCTTGGGGCTTTGTGAAAGGGATATCACATGTGCATCAACGAACTTTTATTTGTGGTGCTACTAGCTGAGTTTCATAAAATAGCCCAGTTACTAATAATATTATATTAGATATTGCTCTAATTGTTACAGAATTACGCAATACATTTCACTCCCTACAGCTAGGATTTCCACCTACAAGTTATCACGAGAATTAAGAATTCGACACTAAAATCTTTCTTTATTGATTATCTGTTCGTGTCACTCTCGTCAAACGTTCATACGACCGCTGCAGATGCTGCGAGTGTGTTACTCTGAAATTATTACGTTTCTGGACAGCCACCTAAATACAAAATTGGCTAAAATTAATTAAGGAGTTCCAGAGTTTAATGTTCACGTGTTCACGTATCACCACTTTCTCACCCCTCCCCACATAAATAGCGGTGATTGAAGAGTCTTACCCACATAGCAGCTTATTATATACAGTACACGACATTTGTACTAAGTTTGATTGCAATTGCACCTCGCATTCCATAATTATACTTTACTTGCCCCGTTTACTATCAAAATCACCACATCAAACGTTTAAATGTGAATCGTACCCTCACTAATCAGACGAGGAAACACACAAATTGCGATTCCACTCTAATGTAGTACGCCATCAATTAATTTTACTTCCCATCTTTCTTCCCCCTCCCCCCCCCCCTTCCTCTACTCACACCATTGCCGTCACTAGGGCTATCGAAACGAATCCAATGATGTGTAACAGTAAGGTCTTTGAAGGTGAACGAAGGTCAAAAAGGTGGCGTAAACATCCATTTACAGAAGGTGTTCGAAGTGACAAACCAACTTATGATTTATTTGATTTATTTCTTCCAATGGGCTTTGTATCTGTGAAAATACTTTCATATCAATGAAAATGACTATAATGTGCAATCTTTCTAACATGGAAGTGTCTCTTCAGGAGCAGTTCAGAATAGCGTCGTTGTTCCGCTCTTCCACTACATTCAGAGAACCCACACATGCGGCCCACTCTTCATCCCTAAATCTACCAAATGGTTCAAATGGCTCTGAGCACTATGGCACTTAACATCTGAGGTCATCAGTCCCCTACAACTTAGAACTACTTAAACCTAACTAACCTAAAGGCATCACACACACCCATGCCCAAGGCAGGATTCGAACCTGCGACAGTAGCAGTCGCACGGTTCCGGACTGAAGCGCATAGAACCGCTTGGCCACAGCGGCCGGCCGTAAATCTGTCCTTACTGCTGTGTATCCCTGACAACGTACAGCTAACGATGCAGAAAAAACAAACTAGGGACATAACCGAGTAGTGCTGAATGCAAGATTGAGGGCGTGGACTAAAATGGGCATTACTGTTGTCAACACCAAGAATCATGAGTGAATGGAGCAATATTGTCTCGTATTTTTGGCCTCTAATACTGTTTATAGTAGAAAGCATAAGAACTGTTCGTTACCCTACATACATACATATCCAGTAATCACAGGCCCTGCAGACGACGCAATGCTTCCACAAGCTTCGCAATTCCTTTCTATTTTGTGCTCGGTTCCTCCAGGTGTCTTCGATCCCCGACGCTGCCACATCCTTCGCCAGGTCGTCCATCCAGTGCTGCCTTCGTCGTCCTATGTGGTGTGGCTCGCCCGCTAGATTGTTTTGTTCTTCAGCTTCTGTAGGATTGTTGGCGGTTGTTACATCAAGAAGTGGATTTGCTCATACTTCCTCCTCCGCCATTCTCCTTTATCTAAGACAGGTCCACATATCTTCCTCATCACTGTTCTTTCACTTACTAATGGTTTTATCTTGTCTCTTTTAGTCATGGTCCAGGTTTTTGAGCAGTACGTGACTGCTGGCACGTCACTATGTAACACATACTCATCTCAGTATCCGCTGATATTGATTTTGAGCTGACCGTCTGCCTGAGGAAATACATGCATTTCATTTCCACTGCTACTCTTTCCTTGATGTCCATTCCTATGATGTTGTCACTGGAAAACCAAGATCCCAAGTATGTGAGCCTGATGCTATCTATTTCTTGAAGTTCTCCCTGCTCTTATCTTTTCAGATACGTTACTGTGTAAGAAAAGCCATATTGTTATAGTGACTACTGAAGATACACTAAAATAAAGCGAATCGCGTGTGGTTTTAATAAGACTTTCATTACAGTCGCAAAAGACGGTGTTAACCAATACTAAGTGTGCACCGATATCAACTGTAAATAGATAGCATTTTCACTATCAGTCCTCCCAGCGATGCGGCCATCACAGATATTAATGGCACTGAACAACAGTTTAACTATCGATTAACATTCGTTATATTTTATCTTCAAAAATTAGTGGGTTATGATTGCTGGACAATGGTAAATGTTCTCTGTGAATTCACAAAGCTCTTCAACTGCATTTGTAATGTAAATTTTGACGTGCTATAAAAATCTACAGAAATAGCCCGTTTTCTTATTCTTACTACTTGTTAGTTTTGTCTAAATTGAGTTTCTCCACCACTGCAGCACTGTATTTTACGTTCGTAATTCAATTTTCGTCAACCACTGTAAGGACTGTTAATTTTTATCACACTAAGCCACACGCTGTCTGTCGTTTTCTCTTCTGAAGAGGTACAGATCACTGCGCTTCTGTACCTGCTGCTGTCTGTCTTGCTTTCCGATGTCTCGTCGCTTTTTCCGATATTACGTAAATACATCGGATTATTAATCTTTCCGTAACTGAAAAAATGGCCTGTTTAAAAAAGTACAAAAGAATTTGGAGCGGCCCGAGTGGATAGTACCTACCTGCACAAACAATTTATGAGATAAAGCTTCATACAGAAATATTCAGAACTGTTATGCAACCTTTGTAATGGATGCATCGCCTGCCGGTTATACAGCGACCGTTTAAATAATATTCGGATAAAGCAGCCCCAGGTAGCGCTCACAATCTGATACACTATTGCTAGTTTCGCTAGTTAGAAAACTATGACTATAGTGTCAAAATGTTAGGAGGATTTAAAAAGCACCACTCTACACACTACTCAAACACTAAGTATATGAAGCAAGGAAATCACTATCTGATGATGTGTGCGTACGACTGGTAAAAACGGTTATAGTGAAACAAATTGTGCGTGACCTGCGGCTGCTTTATCTGATTATAAATGATATGAATAGAAGAGCAGAAATATCAAACGTTCTAAGTCCTATTCATTTCACAGAGGGCGTTTTGTGTTGTGTTGTCTACTCCGTACTCAGTTGCATGTCCCACGACTTGTTGCAGGTGCCAAATCCTGGAGAAAATGTTTCGAACATTCATTACTAGATGTGTTCATGGTCTTTGTGCCAACAGTTCACACTTCTGGAGTTCCAGGTCCCATCTGTCAAAGCCTTTGTTCCCTTAGATTTACACAATACTGTTCAGCTATCTAACTGTATGAATTCGTTCTACACTACTGGCCATTAAAATTGCTACACCAAGAAGAAATGCAGATGATAAACGGGTATTCACTGGACAAATATATTATACTGGAACTGACATGTGATTACATTTTCACGCAATTTTGGTGCATAGATCCTGAGAAATCAGTACCCAGAACAACCACCTCTGGCCGTAATAACGGCCTTGATACGCCTGGGTATTGAGTCAAACAGAGCTTGGATGGCGTGTACAGGTACAGCTGCCCATGCAGCTACAACACGACACCACAGTTCATCAAGGGTAGTGACTGGCGTTTTGTGACGAGCCAGTTGCTTGGCCACCATTGACAAGACGTTTTCAATTGGTGAGAGATCTGGAGATTGTGCTGGCCAGGGCAGCAGTCGAACATTTTCTGTATCCAGAAAGGCCCATACAGGACCTGCAACATGCGGTTGTGATTTATCCTGCTGAAATGTAGGTTTTCGCAGGGATCGAATGAGGGGTAGAGCCAGGGTCGTGACACATCTGAAACGTAACCTCGACTGTTCGAAGTGCCGTCAATGCAAAGAAGAGGTGACCGAGACGTGTAACCAATGGTACCCCATACCATCACTCCGGGTGATACGCCATTATGGCAATGACGAATACACGCTTTCAATGTGCGTTCACCGCGATGTCGCCAAAGACGGATGCGACCATCATGATGCTGTAAACAGAGCCTGGATTCATCCGAAAAAATTGCGTTTTGCCATTCGTGCACCCAGGTTCGTCGTTGAGTACACCATCGCAGGCGCTCCCGTCTGTGATGCAGCGTCAAGGGTAACCGCAGCCATGGTCCTCGAGCTGATAGTCCATGCTGCTGCAAACGTCGTCGAACTTTCCGTGTTGATGGTTGTTGTCTTGCAAACGTCCCTATCTGTTGAGTCAGGGATCGAGATGTGGCTGCACGAACCGTTACAGCCATGCGGTCAAGATGCCTGTTATCTCGACTGCCAGTGACACGAGGCCATTGGGATCCAGCACGGCGATCCGTATTACCCACCTGAACTCACCGATTCCATATTCTGCTAACAGTCATTGGATCTCGACCAACGCGAGCAGCAATGTAGCGATACGATAAACCGCAATCGCGATAGGCTACAATCCGACCTTTATCAAAGTCGGAAACGTGATGGTACGCATTTCTCCTCCTTACACGAGGCATCACAACAACGTTTCACCAGGCAACGCCGGTCAAGTGCTGTTTGTGTATGAGAAATCGGTTGGAAACTTCCCTCATGTCAGCACGTTGTAGGCGTCGCCACCGGCGCCAGCCTTGTTTGAATGCTCTGAAAAGCTAATCATTGGCATATGACAGCATCTTCTTCCGGCTGGTTAAATTTCGCGTCTGTAGCACGTCATCGTCGTGGTGTAGCAATTTTAATGGCCAGTAGTGTATGTACGTCCAATGGATGAAATTGCTTTCATTGATTTCGAAGATGCTATCAAAGCAGGAGTGCTAGATTTACAGTTACGGTATGACGAAATGTCTTATACTCGTTCATCTGAAATGGCTATTAAAACTTCATGCACTAAAATAGAAGAATGGAAATATGCCCTTGCATTTAAAGTAGGCTGATGACATGTCGTTCTTCATCGGAAAGAAGAGACGCGCCTGTCAGCTGTACAACAGGAAGACCTGTTGACGGCGCTGCCATTTTTTCCTGAACAGCACTGGGAGTTCAAAATGGTTCAAATGGCTCTGAGCACTATGGGACTTAACATCTGAGGTCATCAGTCCTCTAGACTTAGAACTACTTAAACCTAACCAACCTAAGGGCATCACACGCATCCATGCCCGAGGCAGGATTCGAACCTGCGACCGTAGCAGCAGCGCGGTACCAGGCTGAAGTGCCTAGAACCGCTCGGCCACAGCGGCCGGCGGAGTTCTACAGTAAACTTTGCAACATCTAATCGCAAGAGCTCGGTGTAAGAAACAGAAGTCTGTAATGATAGCTTTTACTTGAATTTAATTTTGTTGCTCCCTTGCTGATATTCAAAAGATATGAGAAATGGTTTTTGCCGACTACATTACTACAAATTAAAGCCTTACTGCCGTGTTTCTGCACTTGTATTATAACAAATAAAACTTAGTGCCTCAGTATTAATGGCTTTCATTTCGGCAATTTGAACAAATGAGTTCCCTGGTTTTGTACGTAGGTAGATTTTAATACAATATTTATTTTTTAAATTTGTCTCATTTTTAGCGATTATGGAGTAAGCAGCATAATTCTGTTGTATAAGTATACTTTCAGTTTTTGGATTCATCCGAAACATTTGAGGTTTGGCACTTAGAACGTTTGACAAATTGCACCATTGTACTCCGGCCTGGTGAAGCAACAGCGGTTCCATGTTTCAAGTAAAAGACAGCGTCTGTTTCAATGTTTATTGATTCATATAGAGTTTCGCACTGTCAGCGCATCATGGCATTAACTGCAAAACGTTACAAAGTAATTATTACATGAATCTTTGATTCACGAAACTGTCTAAGCCATTAAGTGGCAGAATAAGCTAATGGTGCGAGCATCAAACATACGTTAAAAATACAGCAGGGGCTGCATTTGTCAGAACTGAAAGCCCTGGTGGCATGCACCTCGGTGAATATTAAGCCACGGAAGAAACGGTTGCAGCGGAAACACAGTCGTCAAATTGAAGATAAAAAGAACCTGAAACGACGAAAAAAGTGATCATGCAGGAACGAAAAACCACGAAATACACGAGCAGCCGGATATCCAAGATAAGTGAAGTAAATGCAGCCACCAAGCACCTGTAGCAAACGGTGTAGATAGGCTGGCGTTCAATGGCATGTGCCTCTCTAATATATACTACTGCCGATGAAAGGTGTACTGAGGCGTGGAGGACGCGGAGTTAGTTGAGGTAAAAGCGGAAGTAAATGGGAAGGACCAGGTGGCAGCTCTAGTACTGAAGGTAAGATTAATTAAACGACTTAGGTAACCTGATAAAATTTAAATAATGAAATACTTAACAGGAAGTTTTCACGTTTGACACTTCTACTCTTCAGTTATACAGGCTTCATGATTTCTGCATTTGATTCTCCTTAACTCTGCTAACGTTACTAGAAAACTTTCTTGCCCTTCAATTGGTGCGCAAAGCCGACGACCAATCGATCGCTCCCTGGGAATCGCAAGGACCTCTACGTTTACGGGTGAAACGATGTCACACAGATGTTAGGACAGGATGTCGCGTTATCTTTTACTGCTCTCCTAACGGCTTCCTATTCGCGTGTAATGTTTTCTGTACTCGAATCTCAAGTTGGTATCCACACAGCGAACTTTTCCCCCCCTAACCGGTCCATTTGTTGGGAATGCTGGGTCGTAACGAGTGGCGTGCGGATTTCCATCTGGGCGCGGCAGGAAGCTGGCGAGGACAAAGGCGAGGCGGCCCCTTTCTTCCTTTTGAATTCAGCGGCTTCCTTTCCGGCCGTGCCGGCCCGCGGCAGCCAGCCCTGTCCGTGTTTAAAGAGCATTCCCTTGCACTTAATTGGCGCGCTGGCGGCAGGCTACGCGGCGCAGCGGGCCACGCTTGACTCGGCCGGCAAGCGGCCTGCGAGATTAACGAAATCGTGTTACCCAGCGCGTCTCATTTGATTAAAAAACGCTCTCGCACAATTAAAAAGAGCACATTTTCCGAGTAGCTTGTAAGGTTTTTAAACTGAAGAGGTACGGCAACAAACAACCTCTCTCTGTAACATATAAGGTGAACAAAATTCCGCGCATACCAACATTTCTTTCCATTACCACTTACCCCGGCTAGGACAGGCTACCCTGTGTTCAAATTCTGACAAATTTATTTTGTTTAACTTCGACGTCAGATGCCTTTCTCACTGGTGGAGTCCAAGTTATCTAAAGGAGAGAAGTAACGTGCGCCACCAGTACAGCATTTGCGTAACAGAGTGTGGGAAACAACCTAAAAATTCCAGGATGAAATTTTCACTCTGCGCTGATATGAAACTTCCTGGCAGATTTTGGCTATGTGCCGGACCGAGACTCGAAATCGGGACCTTTGCCTTTCGCGGGAAAGTGCTCTACCATCTCAGCTCCTCAAGCACGACTCACGCCCCTACCCCATAACTTTAGCTCTGCCAGGTCCCGAGTTCGAGTTTCGGTCTGGCACATAGTTTTAATCTGACAGGAAGTTTCAACCTAAAAATTACATACGTGTTTGCCAGTACATTAACAACGAACGTCAATCCGCCACGAGGTCTCGATTCGGGTTTGTCTCACCGTGCTGTGTTGAAAGTCAGCACGCTATGAGCAGGTTTCGTACGTATTAACGCTACACTAACTTACTTTTTTAGTTTTTAAAGAACTCATTTTACAGCATTTATGTTTAATATCAATATTTAGTTTGCCACGACACTTTTTGTCAGTACGTTGACATTATTGGGTTCCTGTACATTAACTACACATAACTTCTTTATAACTGTACACGACCCAGGTGCGGTGTTTTGTTGTTGTTGTTGTTGTTGTTGTTATGTGTGCCAGTGGGGTTAGGTAGTGAAGTAGTGCAGCACTTTGCCAAGCTAGACGTTGCCATACGCATGTTTCTGGATAGAGTCCACCTTTAGCAAAACACAGTTTTGTTTTTTAACCCAAACATGTTTCACTGCAGTTGCAGCATCTTCAGTGGGCTTTTATTTTTCATCTGTTAAAGACAAATGATGTTTTTTACTGTTTGTATACATGTAACTATTAGTTTTTAAATCATAATCACAGATATTTAAAAAAACACACAAATTATGAATTCATACATGTTTGCTACATGGTGTGGTTTTTCTGATGTGATGTGTTTCTGCAGTGACTGTTTTGATCCACAATTTGTTATCTGCAACCACTCACACCTTAAAGTAGATAAATTGTTTAAGCCAAAATCACGATTTGAAAATAGTTATTTCTGTGCGTGAAATTAATTAATTCTAAGTGTGTGTGTGTGTGTGTGTGTGTGTGTGTGTGTGTGTGTGACTATTTACAATTGTTTCACCTACATTCCCTTTTTCCTCATCGTCATCACGGTCAAATACTATATACTGAGATGCCACTGTCACTGTTTCACTGTTTACCAGCTGTAAAAACAAACATGTTGGGCAGTGGAACAGTTGAAGGTGTAAAAACAAGATGGCTGACAGTGAAACAGTTGAAAGTGTTCCTGGCGGTTGTTCAGAATGTTTCAGAGGTGTCTGTGAATTTGTGTGTGCGTGTGTGTGTGTGTGTGTGTGTGTGAGAGAGAGAGAGAGAGAGAGAGAGAGAGAGAGAGAGAGAGAGTGAGAGATTGACAATAGGTTTTAGAATTGTTTTTTGTGTGTGTGTGTGTGTGTTTATTTATTTGTGTGGGGCGGTGGGCTGGGGTGGGGTGGGGGAGGGCTGGCTCAAATGGCTCTGAGTACTATGCGACTTAACTTCTGAGGTCATCAGTCGCCTAGAACTTAGAACTAATTAAACCTAACTAACCTAAGGACATCATACACATCCATGCCCGAGGCAGGATTCGAACCTGCGACCGTAGCGGTCGCTCGGCTCCAGACTGTAGCGCCTAGAACCGCACGGCCACTCCAGCCGGCTGGGGCAGGAGGTGAGAGCTCTATAGATTGGTCTTGTCTAATAGTTCTTTGAGGTCAGGGAACAGAGTTCAATTGCAGAGGGCTGTGTATTCATGTATTACTTGTTTGCTTTCCACTATGGCTTTTTGTATCTGATAATTTTCTTCAATTATTAGTTTTTGTGGAGGCTGTTACTGCATTTGAGAATTTTCAAACTGGTATTGATGTTTGTTGGATTATGTTTCTTGTCCATGAGGTGTTCAGCAAATGTGGAATGACAGCTGTTACTTTTTAAAACTGTTCTGTGTTCTGTGTATCTGGTATTAAAGTTACTTGATTGTCTGCCCTATGGAAACCGCTTTGCAGTCCTGGCATGTTAGCTGGTAAATACCAGATGTGTTGTGTTTGTTTGTGCTTGTGTCGGCTGTCCATAGTTTTCTCTGTGTTGAGTTGTCTGTCCTGTATGCTATTTTTACCTCTTGTTTTTTGAGTATGTTGCCTATTCTGTGGACTGCTTTGTTGCTATAGGTGGGAGTGAACCCCCTTTTGTCATTGTGGGTGTTTCTTGTTCATGTGTGCTCGTGTATGGGTTGTGTGTGTTTGTAAGTTGATGACGAGGCTTTTGTTTTTGTGTGTTGGGTGTCCTTTTTAATTTTGTGGTTCAGTTTATCTATAGTGTTGGTGTCATATCCATTCTCTACTGCTATTTGTCTGCAATTCATTCTTGTAGTTGTTTCAGTGAGTGGGGTTTTGTTCAGTCTCTGCAGCATATATTGGAAGGCGGCTAGTTTGTGTGTAATCGGATGATTAGAATTTTTGTGAATGGCTGTGCTAGTGGTGGTCGCTTTCCTGAATGTAGAGAATTGGTGTTGGTTCTTAAGTCTGTATATTGTGAGGTCAAGGAAGTTTAACCTTTTGTCGTGTTCTGTTTCTATGGTGAATTTTATTTTTGGGTGTACTTGGTATATATCACTGTGGAGTTGTTGGATGCGACTTTCACCTAGAAGACATATGATGTCATCTACATAACGATACCAATATATTATCCGGTATTGTTTAGGTCTTACTATTGTTACAAATAGGAAAAAGAAAAAGTAAGTGAAACATTATGTAAATAGACACACACACACACACACACACACACACACACACATAGAATTAATTATTTTCACGCATAGAAATAACAATTTTCAAATCGTAATTTTGGCTTAAACAATTTATCTACTTTAAGGTGTAAGTGGTTGCAGATGGCAAACTGTGGAAGAAAACAGTCACTGTAGAAACACAACACATCAGAAAAACCACGGCATGTGGTAAAAAGGTATGAATTCATAATTTATGTGTTTTTTCAAATATCTGTAATTATGATTTAAAAACTAATAGTTACATGCATACAAACAGTAAAAGACATTCTTTTTCTTTAACAGATGAAAAATAAAAGCCCACTGAAGATGCTGCAACTGCAGTGAAACATGCTTGGGTCAAAAAACAAAATTGTGTTTTGCTAAAGGCGGACCCTATCCGAAAACATACGTATTGTTAAAGCAAACACGGAGGAAGAAAAAAGCTTTAACCCCAAGATGATTACTAGACGTTGCTACTCAACCTTACTGAAGCAGTGATGTGTGTTGTTTTTGAAATTCCTAAGCCTGTCGCAGACCTCATTCCGATCCATATAACACGGATACATTTGTTTTAAGTTGAAGCCACAGTTGAAAGGTAACTATTGGTGAGTTTGGACCTAGAATTCTAGAATTGCTTTATGGAGCCCTAGTTGTCCCTATGAAAACATCGAAATCTGGTGAGCAAATGTAGGACCAATTAAAAAGATATTTGAAAGATGTTTTCTTTCCTAGTAAGGGAGAAAAACCTATGTTATTGTTAAATTCTTGGGGCTATCATTGTGAAAGAACTGTATAGAGCATCGTACGTAAGGACAAGGAACTTGTTTATCCCAAAGGGCTCGAGGACACAGACACAGCCGTGAGGTGTATACCGCTTTCGGTGGGAGGACTTTGTGAGAGTTTCAGATCTATTTCTGTTGAATGATTATGATGTCAGTCTCCACTTGGGAAACAATATAATCAAAATTTTTTGGAAATTTGTGGTAAGGTTCTATGGGACCAAACTGCTGAGTTCATCGTTTCCTAGGCTTACACATTATTTAAACTAACTTACACTAAGGGCAACACATGCACCCATGCCCGAGGGAGGACTCGAGCCTCCGACGGGGTGCGCCGCGCGAACCGTGAAAAGGCGCCTTACGGCTACCACGCGAGGCCCAATATAATCAACCTGCTGTCACTATAACATAATCAATTCTCTTCTCCAAGGCTTACCAACATACTGAAACATCCCTGATGCAAATAAGAATATTTAGAGGATTACCGACGACAAATCGATATTTTGTATTGTGTTTGCTGTCATGTATTTTTTTTTCGGTCATTAGCCTTCTGACTGGTTTGGTATGGCCCACCACGAATTCTCCTCCTTGTGCCAACCTTTTCATCTCACAGTAGCACTTGCGAGCTACGTCCTAGATTATTTGCTGGATGCATCCCAATCTCCGTCTTCCTCTACGCCGTACAGCTCCCTCTAGCACCATGGAAGTTATTCCCTTGATGTGCTATCATCCTATTTCATCTTCTTGTCAATGTCTCCCACATTTTCCTTTCCTCGCCGACTCTTCCTTATTCCTTACTTTATCGTGTATGTTGTTGTTGTTGTTGTTGTTGTTGTTGTGGTCTTCAGTCCTGAGACTGGTTTGATGCAGCTCTCCATGCTACTCTATCCTGGGCAAGCTTCTTCATCTCCCAGTAACTAGTGCAACCTACATCCTTCTGAATCTGCTTAGTGTATTCATCTCTTGGTCTCCATCTTCGATTTTTACCCTCCACGCTGCCCTCCAATACTAAATTGATGATCCCTGATGCCTCATTAAGAAAATGTATAGCCTATGTCTGTCCCAACCTTTGATAGAATATAGTGTAAAAATGTGAAGTAAATCAGTCAAAAACTTTTCGAGATTTTCGCTAACAACGTTTCCCTCTTATACCCCAAGACACAAAAAAGACGCACCACGAATGAATTATCTGAGTGGATCAGAAATCGGTAAATGTGATGGACATGTACAGGAAGTGTCAAGGTGCCGCGGATGACAACCAAAGGGGCTATGAGAAGAAATGGCACCGCAGACCGTCACTCGACTGTCTGGCCGTATGGCGGACGACAGTCCGGTTGGTATCCCATTGCTGTCCCAGGCGTCTCCAGACACATCTTCGGCCTGGAATATCATTGACAGGAGTAGAATTATCTTCTGCGATGTGTCCCACTTCTAACTGAGCTCCGATGGCCTGCAAAGACGCGTCTGGGAATGCCCCGGACAGCGGTGGGATATCAACCGGACTGTCGCCTGCCATATGGCCCGGCAGCCAGCTGTAACTACGATATTGCAGTGCCTATGTTATTCTCAATCCGATGAAAAGTTCTTTTCATGCACTGCAGCGACTGGAGCTGATATGAAATACACTAAATGTATTCGCAATTACGAATATGGACAATCATGGGCTGTGGAATGAAAAGACGACAATGAAATTTGTGCTGGGCAGGGACTCGAACCCGGATTTTCCTCTCATCGCGAGCGATCGCCTTGCCATTTGGCTATCTGTGCACGATTCACGGCCAGATGCAAACTTCCATATGTCGTCAACCATGTGTCGACGACCTGTACTTTACTTTCAAGTAAAACGTCTCACCTGTGGGGAATATACATAATGGATGTACGAGTACAGGTTGTCGACCCATGGTTGACGACATATGGAAGCTTGGATCTGGTCGTGAGTCGTGCACAAATAATCAAATGGTAAGATGACCGTTCGCGATAAGCGGAAAAGCCAGGTTCGAGTTTCGGTCCGGCACAAATTTTCGTTGTCGTCTTTTCATTCTACAGCTGATATTTGTCAATATTAGCGTTTGCGAATGCTTTTAATGTAGACCAGTAGTAATGGTTTCGGGAGCCAATTCTTTTTCATAGCAGGAGTTCTTCGGTTGTCATCCGCGGCACCTTTACAGCATAACGGTACGTCGACGATATTCTACGCACCGTTTTGTTGCCCTTCGTGGCAAGCCAGCCTGGCCTTACATTTCAGCAAGATAATGCCCGCCTGCACACGGCGAGAGCTTCTATTGCTTGTCTTCGTGCTTACCAAACCCTACATAGCCGGCAAGGTCGCTGGATCTCTGCCCAGTTGAGAATTATTGGCCGAATAGTTCAACCGGCTCGGTATTTTGACGATGCAACACGCCAATTGGACAAAATTTTGCACGACAGTCCTCAGGAGGACATCCAACAACTCTATCTTTTATTGTCAAGCTGTATAACTGCTTTCATGAGTGCCAGACGCGGAACATCGCGTTATTGGCTTGCTCGATATGCTAAGCTCTTTCTCTCGAATAAATATCCAATATTTCTGAAATAGTAAACATTTGTTTTTTCTCTACATGTGCATCATATCTACCGATTCTCATCTCAACGTTTATTAGAGTAGCATGCAAAAATTTGAAGTAAATCGCACAAGAACTTTTTCGTAACAACTTTAAGAGATTTTTTGGTAACCACGTCAAACGACGACTTTCCTTTATATACTACATGCTTAATCGTTAACCCAACCGCTTTCGCTGGATGCTGCTAGCCGGCGTGGTGGGCTTAGGTGGTATGCAGTAAGTGTAGCGGCCGGCCGAGTGGCCGAGCGGTTCTAGGCGCTTCCGTCTGGAACCGCGCGACCGCTACGGTCGCATGTTCGAATCCTGCCTCGGGCATGGATGTGTGTGATGTCCTTAGGTTAGTTAGGTTTAAGTAGTTCTAGGGGACTGATGACCTCATCAGTTAAGTCGCATAGTGCTCAGAGACATTTTTGAAGTAAGTGTAGCGCGTTAATCGCATAAGTTATTTCTAACATGCATAACATAAACACTTCAAAAGGGAAGAAAATTTATTAAGCAAGTAGATGCTGTAACTGCCTCCCTTCGTTGTTCAAGCATTTTTGATACCTGCTTAGAAAACTGCTCATTCCACTCAGCAGTTCCCTCTGAGAAACGGCAACAATTACGTAACAAATTTTATTTTAAAGTTTATCTAGAGTGTGCGGATTTGATTATTACATTTTCTCCTTTAATGTCCCACAGAGATAAAAATCGCGCGGTGTTAAACCGGGGGAACGAGGAGGCCGTACCTTGTTAGTAATAACTGTATCCTGAAACACCTCATGAACTTCCTGTCGTGAGAAGTTGGCTGCATGTGCCTTAGCAGAGTTCTGCTGAAACAGTGAAAGCAAGTTCTCTCTCAGTTAATTGGCCAAAAAAGGGCCACAAATTGTTTTCCATATATCTCTCGCTGCTAACTACTTCCTGGGAAAAAATGTGGCCTATTATTCTCTCACCGCTAATAGCGCACAATACTCAATTTTTTCGTTCATGCAGGGATGCCTCGCGTACTACGTTAGGGTTTTCAGAACTCCAGTAACGGTTATATTGTGAATTAACGCATTAGCGTACGTGGAAACATGATTCATCCGAAAATAAATTTAATATTTCCAACATGCACCGTATTCAAAGTCCATTCATATAACTGCAAACTTTTTGCAGAGTCATCCGGTTTAAATTCTTGCACTGCGGTTATTTTATAGAGTTCACTAGCTTTTTAGCCGTTTGAACAGAGCCATAGGAACTCCCATTTGCTGATATAGATGTCAAACCGACTTTTTTAGCAGACCTTCCCAGAGCAACGTTAACGAATTTTTTTTCTATGTGTATTGTACGTAGTTGTCTATGTTTTCTGTCACGTTTCACGAAATTTATTTAGCTCAAGTTATAGATATCGATTAGTAATAGGTCTACAAATCGTCATCCAAATTCTAGATATATTGACATATCGGTAGAGCTAAGTTCACGATTTGAATAGGTCGAATTTCGTTCGATCTGTAGGTAAGACCTGTTTATCAATACATGGAAGTGCGAGAATAGCTGGTTGGTATTCCGATGTATCGATGGGACACAGATCCTCGTACTGGACCAGGAAAGATCGATATATCGATAGGCCGAAGAATACTCAAGCGGCAGGTCTATGTTCGTTACTCGCTCTCATGATTTAGATACGTCGCCGAGTCGAATGTTGATATATCGGCAGCTCGAAGTTCGATGTACAAAAGGTGGAAGTACGATAGCTCCACAGGAGTTATTTCGGATGATCGTCAGTCTGAAGTACGATATTTCAATAATCATAGTCTGGTGGCTCGGCATATGATAAATCGATAGGCGAAAGTCTCGGTATATGTATAGGTCAAGGTTCAGTACAAAGATAGGCTTAACTTCGACATACTGAAAAGCGCAAACTTTAAGCAACTGTTTGTCGAAGAATGGAATCGATAGATCGACGTTCTGATTGGATTCATAAGAACAGCGAAATTCAACCGACTTATTTACCTAAATTCATCATGATATACATGCAACTTCTACCTATAGGTGTATCAAAGTTCGATCTACTGATGTGTTGTGCTTTGACCTATCGACACGTAGAACTTCGAACAATCGATCTGCTGGACTTTGACGAATCGTCACGTAGGGCTACCGCCGATTTATCTATCGAACATCTACCAACCGACGAAACTGACTTTATTCTATCTGTGTACCGAAATTCAGCTTATCGAACCATAGGGCTTTGGCACACAGAACTATAGGAATTAGTCGATCGACGTAACTATATACTGGACTTAGATCTAAAGACCCAAGGAACTTATGCCTACTGAACAGTCTATCATCGATGCACGATATGTCGAATTTCGACATATAGTTATGCCCTAATTCGACGTATCGATGTATTCTATGTACATCTATCGATTTTTCGTGCTCCGACCTATCGATATTTGGAGCTATCACATACCTATACGTCGAAATTCGAATGTCGGTGTCTCGAACTTCGACCTACCGAATCATCTCTATCCCTTCATTTGGTACAGATGGTACTGACCAATCAATGCATTGTGGTGCATTGTCAGACACTTAATTTTCATCATTCTTCTGCCGCTACGCTGGCAGGTTCGAATCCTGCTTCGGGCATGGATGTGTGTGATGTCCTTAGGTTAGTTAGGTTTAAGTAGTTCTAAGTTTTAGGGGACTGATGACCTGAGATGTTAAGTCCCATAGTGCTCAGAGACATTTGAACCATCATTCTTCTGTAAAACGATACCTCACAAGAATCGACTCTCCTCTTTTTCGGTTTTCGAATGAAAGTATAATGGTTTCACAGTAATTATCGATTTGTTATTTCTCAACCTGTCTGTCTATCGAATGTGGTCCTACTGATACATCGTTTGTCAACCGATCTATCTATCAGGCCTAATCTAATGTATCTGTCGGATTCGACCTATTAATGTACTAAGCTTCGATGTATCTATCTGTTGTACTTAGTCCTATCGATACGTTCTACTTCGACGTAGTTGTCCTTCGTACTTCGACGTATCGATCTGTCTTACTTCGCCCTGCCGTTTAGGCTATTAAATTGCCTTCCTGTATTAGAGAAGAACTAACTAATTGTAAGTACTAAATATTCTGCTTTAATTTTAAAATGTTTGGTCACAATTAACGAAGCGATGTTAAGGTTCAAAATTATGCTGAAATTGAGGACATTGGGACGAAGTCCAAGTGGGAGTTCATGTCACGCAAGAAGATGGTCACAGGACGTACCTTTCCTCGAGGGAAGAGTAAGATTGGCGGGTATGAGTATGTTATGACGCCAATATACACTGTTCAGAATGACCCTTCCTAGGCGGTAAGGCAATGGAATCTTTTTAAGAAAAATAATTACTGTGTTATGATACCCTTGATGACATTCTCGTGCTGTCGCCAACAACACGTTGCTGCAGCAGCTGTCCCTTGCGGTTAAGTGTGCTGAGAACTCTATTGACAACCGTACAGTTTCAACCATAAATTTACTGTTTTATGTCACCTCTGTACACTCCTGGCGGTATTTAAACATGCTGAAATAATAGTAAATTAATCCAAAGCAGCCAACCAGTTGCAGCGAAAGGTGGTTTTGTTCAACATTTTACCATACTTTCGACGGATTTAACCCCGTCTTCTTCAGAAAGATATATAACCTGCTCCGTTTTCAGTTTGACGTCCATGGATTAACATGGACATTAAACTGAATATAGTCAGAACAAGTTACATATCTTTCTAAAGAGTACCAGTTTACATCCGTCGAAACTTTGTAAAAGGTTGAGTAAAACCATCCCAAAACCTCTCCGTTAGTATTAGAGTATTGTACTTGCGTTTTTACAGACCTTATAGTACGTAATGATACGGCACAATTATCACATGCTTTAGGTCAGAGACCTATACTCAGCTACAAAGGGGTGTTATGGGCACGACAATGTCGCTCTGTAGTACATTGCGTATGCAACTGAAAATGAACACTCCAAGTTCGCGATCTAAGCGTTGTACGTTGTACTGTTGTGTGGTTTTTAAAATTTTTTTAACATTGGTGTGTATTTGTTATAATAACATAATTTCCCAGTGATTATGAAAACTACGTATAGTAATAAATTCGAACTGGGAACTCAAATATAGGCGGTGATATTCAGATATGAGGGCTAGTTGCACCCAGCTCTGCCCAAAGAGGAGAGGGCAAAGTAAGTTCCTGACGAAAGTATTATTTCGGATCTGACCAATGAAGAAATGCTTTACAGAAGGAAAAACCACAAAAAATACGTGGCAGGTTTTTCACCTGCCGATGAAGGAATTTCACAGGTTCTCGTGTACCTAGTAGTGTGGTGAGCGTTCAAAAGTAAAAAAAAAGAAGATAAATAATATTTTCTTTCTATACACAGTACATCACTCATAGACACGAAGTGCTGTTGTGGTTGGGGTTATGGAAGCACGATATCAACTCATTAACGCCAGAGCTTCGAGCTTTCTTAACAAGTATCTACCACAGAGATTCTATAATGATTTCTTTTTCACATGTCAGGTAATCATTTCATTGGTTGCCATTGTGGTATGGAGAAGCTGTATGTCTAATGATAATGACCAATATTCCACTATGAAGCGTGTCCCTTGTATATGTAGACGAGCAGTGTGTTAACGCTCCCAAAATTGCGTCTCAATCTTAATAAATACGTTTTCTTATAGTAAAAATTCCTGGGATGACGGGTGAAAAACTTCTAACACGTAAAATAAAATAATCTATGTTCATTGTTATTCGAATCACTGCTAGTACTTCTCAGAAATGAATCTTTTGAGTCAAAGAGGTGGTCAAGCCATTGTTTCAAACTGTTGTAATCGGAACACAACAACTAGTTCACTTAAGACCACTATATGGCTTTCATTTTGAATGTAAAGAAAATTGCGCAAAATTAAACTACAGATCAGTTTTCTCTCCCTAGAAAGAGCTGATATTTAAGACGACGCTGAAAATTAAATGTAAACATAGCGACAGGAAAACTTCATTTCCAATATGGCAGCACGACCACCGACAAAATATTCATCGATTTTACGGCTGGTATAAAACGAAAGATTTTTCGATATAGCTGTTAGGTTCGTGGCAGATAACTGAAAGGCCCAGATGTCAAATGCCTGCCACTCGCTACTAACGACATGTGGAATATAGAAACAAATGACGGAGTGCAGCACCATATCTCATGGGTTTCCTTGCCCATTTCCGTAAACGCCGTCAGCCGCTACTCCGTAGTTAAAATTGTCAGTAGTGCGTTCCTGCTACTCGCTCGGCATTCTACATATTTTCCTCGTTTTGAGAAGTACTTGTTAGCACACTGAGCCTTACCATAAACTTAGTTCTTACTTGTCCCTTGCAATGGTACAATTTCTTTTTGTTTGTTGCTATGGCTTCTGACTAATGAACTTCGAGGGACAAATTTACCGCTAGCATCGAATAGCAGGATGCATATCGCATTATGTCATCATAAGAAGAACGCCGACTGCATTTTCTGAAAGTTTCTCAAAGTACTGCTGGTACCTTATTCCAGTTTCTAGCTATCTGTTCCATAGAGGAATTTCTATTATTGTATTGTGTAAAAGGTGGTAGATACGAATTACTAACTCATATCTGTATTCTTTTTTAAAAACAAACAACCTTATAAATGTTCAACAAGTAACCATGTTTACAAATTAATTCGCGAAGTGAATATAAAATGATTCTTTCCACATCATTACGATTTATCGTGCAAAATGATCAATGTAACATAAAACCATCTAACCGACTGTATTGTATTTTATGGAACTGGGGACCTAGAAACGACGGAGAGGCTTCGTCCCCGCCGTAGCCCGCAGTTTTACACAACCCCACAACAGGCTACAACAGTCAAAAAATGGTTCAAATGGCTCTAAGCTCTATGGGACTGAACATGTGAGGTCATTAGTCCCCTAGACTTAGAACTATTTAAACCTAACTAACCTAAGGACGTCACACACATCCATGCCCGAGGCAGGATTCGAACCTGCGACCGTAGCAGCAGCGCGGTTCTGCACTGAAGCCTACAACAGTCCACTCAACCCACCGCCGCGCCAAACGGTACCCATGGTTGTTGTGCGGTTCGGCCCTAGTAGACCCACACGGGAACGTCTCACACCAATGTCTGCGCGGTAGAGTAATTAAGGTGTACGCGGACGTGGAGATAGTGTTTGCGCAGCAATCGCCGACATAGTGTAACTGAGGCGGAATAAGGGGAACTAGCCCGCATTCGCCGAGGCAGACGGGAAACCATCTTAAAAACCATCGACAGACTATTCGAAGCACCGGACCGCGGCATTAATCTGCCGAGCGGATTCGTGCCGGGGACCGGCACGCCTTCCCGCCCGGAAAGCAGTGCGTTGGACCAAACGACTAACCGGGCGGGCTGCATCTAACTGACTAATTAACTGACTAACAACTAACAACTTAACGCCGATCACAATGTCCAGCGTGATGATGTATAGGGATAATGTGATGTATGTAGGACGTAAGTAATGTGGCATGGTGTTTCGTCTACATCAATATGACTAGTCTGCTGTTAAAATACAGCTCTTGGCAGATGGTTCTGTGTCACTTTTAGACTATTTCTCTACCGTACCAGAGAGAGAACTGATCGGTATTTTTATCTTTGCAATTTGTTTTACATTACAAATGAAAAGCATACAGCGATCTTAAGTGACTTAATTTTTGTGTTATGATTACATCACTTCGAAAGTCATGTAAAGTATCTTCTGCAACTGTGGAATTTTAAATCAAAAGGCTAATTTCTAATAATTAGCAACAATGATTCGAACAACAGTGAACAAAGTTTGTTTTATACTGTTAAAAGTCGTTCACCTACATCTCTCCGTGCGAACTTTGATTTCTCTTATTTTAATATGGTAGCAGTTTCTCGCTGTGTAGCTCATAGTTAGGAAAATATTTTCGCAATTGAAGGAGACAGTTGGTGACTGAAATTTTGTGAAAAGATCTCGCCGCAGTGAAAAACGCCTTTGCGTTAATGCTTACCACGCCGGATCACGTACCATAACCGTGACACTGTCTCCCGTATTTCGTTGTGATAATAAACGAGCTACCCTTCTTTAAACTTCTTGACTGTCATTCAGTTCTGGTTGGTAAGAATCCCATACCGCACAGCAGAGGACGAACCTGCCTAGTGTTGGCAGTCTGAAAGAGAGAAGAAAACGAATGCTTTTCTATATTCTGTCAGAGACAACACGTCCGTTAAAGGCAAAATGACCCTTAGTGGTCTAATTTATATGGAATTGCGATAAATCGCTGTTATCAAGGTACTAACGTAAGATATGGTAGTGTAGCAGGTCGGGATTATGTGACAATAGATATTGAGTGTCAGTGATAGAGGGGAGCAAAGGTCATTATTTTGTCAGGGATGGCGGGAGGGAAAGTGACACTTTATGGACGGAGGAGTGGACTCTTTCCTTGACTCAGTGGCTGAAGTGAGAGTGAAACATTGGTGGTTCCACTATCAGTCATTTACTAAAAAACGTAACACCCTTTAAACAAACAGAGTAATACACTGTGTTTTAACTCACTCAACTCCTCGCGGCAGCGGTGCTGTGCGTATGCGTAGCATACAGATTATGCTGACCGATGATACGGCGACGGCTCGTGCTGCAGCGCAGAGCCAGAAGGCGTATATTCTGTTCAGTACCGTACCCGTGACCCACTGCGACGGCGGCGCGGCCTTCTTGTGAATTCGCTCGTCGCGTTATTAACAAGCAGCTACAGCGTGGTGCGAAGTGCTCCGTCCCTGAATCGAACAAGCGATCCTCAGGTTCGGCATCTTCTGGCGGAGTTCATCAACCTCTAGGTTCACAGGTGACCCGTTTGGTGAGGTCGCAGTCCATTCGTCCTCACCAACTACCTGGGTAAGTACCACGCGACTTCTTCCTGGCAACATCTGGGATGGAATCTTCTGCACTGACCTATTGGCGCGGTAATGACGTCATCTTCTGTCGAGCAGCGTAGCAGCTAAGATGTTGCAGGGAAGTATGACGTCTGCTGACTAGCCATCGGTCCGTCCGTCCATGCAACGTTTCTTCTTCTCTCCTATCTCCACTCAAAGGACCACCTCATGCCCATTTGTGGGAGGTAGTTTTTCGGTGTTTTCGCCAATGTCGCTAAGTTTCTAGGGCGGCGACTGACTATTCGACCGTTGATCTATGCTTCTCACGTTGGGCAGAAACGTGACAAATGTCGACTCACGTGCCGGCTTTCCTTGTATTACCTCTATGCTGGCGTGGTCGAGCATTGCGCTGTCGTCCTTCTGCGAATCGCCAGATACGTCGCATACGTGAGTTCAGTATGCTGAAGTATTGATCGCTGACGTGTAAACTGATCGGTCGTTGATCTGTCGAAGTGCTGACTGCTGCTGCGAAAACTCCGCTGGTCACCGACCTCCTTGTTTGACTACTGCCGCTTCCGAATATTGTGGCTTAACCTGTCAAAGTCTCTAAAATGTTCACTTAACCTATAATAAATCTTAACGTATTTTTCTGCCGGATCTCTGCTTTGAACAACCATAAATACAACATAATTATTATACACAATAGTAAATGACACATAATTATTATACATAATTATTATACACCATACAGTAGGATTCGTGTGCTAGAAATAACGATTGGTAATTTGGCACAGTTATGAGGTGTATTGCATTGAAATAATTTTGTTGTGTATCTGAGAAGAATTGATTTACCGTAGAGAACATTAAATCAATTATTGGAAACTCGAATACATAAGTTACACGATGCCAAGAGAAATGGCACACACAGCCTTGTTGTTAAATATTCCAGCACGATGCTACATGACTGCCACAACACTTTCGTAAGTAGTTTGAGGTTGCTAACTTCTGTAGCCTGACACCAAAGCCAATGTACATGACCAGCATATACACTCCTGGAAATGGAAAAAAGAACACATTGACACCGGTGTGTCAGACCCACCATACTTGCTCCGGACACTGCGAGAGGGCTGTACAAGCAATGATCACACGCACGGCACAGCGGACACACCAGGAACCGCGGTGTTGGCCGTCGAATGGCGCTAGCTGCGCAGCATTTGTGCACCGCCGCCGTCAGTGTCAGCCAGTTTGCCGTGGCATACGGAGCTCCATCGCAGTCTTTAACACTGGTAGCAAGCCGCGACAGCGTGGACGTGAACCGTATGTGCAGTTGACGGACTTTGAGCGAGGGCGTATAGTGGGCATGCGGGAGGCCGGGTGGACGTACCGCCAAATTGCTCAACACGTGGGGCGTGAGGTCTCCACAGTACATCGATGTTGTCGCCAGTGGTCGGCGGAAGGTGCACGTGCCCGTCGACCTGGGACCGGACCGCAGCGACGCACGGATGCACGCCAAGACCGTAGTTTCCTACGCAGTGCCGTAGGGGACCGCACCGCCACTTCCCAGCAAATTAGGGACACTGTTGCTCCTGGGGTATCGGCGAGGACCATTCGCAACCGTCTCCATGAAGCTGGGCTACGGTCCCGCACACCGTTAGGCCGTCTTCCGCTCACGCCCCAACATCGCGCAGCCCGCCTCCAGTGGTGTCGCGACAGGCGTGAATGGAGGGACGAATGGAGACGTGTCGTCTTCAGCGATGAGAGTCGCTTCTGCCTTGGTGCCAATGATGGTCGTATGCGTGTTTGGCGCCGTGCAGGTGAGCGCCACAATCAGGACTGCATACGACCGAGGCACACAGGGCCAACACCCGGTATTATGGTGTGGGGAGCGATCTCCTACACTGGCCGTACACCACTGGTGATAGTCGAGGGGACACTGAATAGTGCACGGTACATCCAAACCGTCATCGAACCCATCGTTCTACCATTCCTAGACCGGCAAGGGAACTTGCTGTTCCAACAGGACAATGCACGTCCGCATGTATCCCGTGCCACCCAACGTGCTCTAGAAGGTGTAAGTCAACTGCCCTGGCCAGCAAGATCTCCGGATCTGTCCCCCATTGAGCATGTTTGGGACTGGATGAAGCGTCGTCTCACGCGGTCTGCACGTCCAGCACGAACGCTGGTCCAACTGAGGCGCCAGGTGGAAATGGCATGGCAAGCCGTTCCACAGGACTACATCCAGCATCTCTACGATCGTCTCCATGGGAGAATAGCAGCCTGCATTGCTGCGAAAGGTGGATATACACTGTACTAGTGCCGACATTGTGCATGCTCTGTTGCCTGTGTCTATGTGGCTGTGGTTCTGTCAGTGTGATCATGTGATGTATCTGACCCCAGGAATGTGTCAATAAAGTTTCCCCTTCCTGGGACAATGAATTCACGGTGTTCTTATTTCAATTTCCAGGAGTGTAGCTGCTGGAAAAATAATGAAGGCACAAGTCGACATAGGTAAGACTCGTTGACAGCAGCAGTTTGAGCAGTAGCAACTAAGCAACTTGTGATCAATTGATAAAGGAACATATGTAGCTGTCTTCAATAAAACCAGAATTTGGAGATATTCACATAGATATTTTTGTATCCCGCCTGGAAGGCGGCGCATGGGTAGGAGCAGGAAAAGGTGAAAATCTTTCGGTACTGCACTGTGAATTAAAATCATCCTTACTTTAGCCACAAGAGTAATACATAACTTTGCCCTGAGGTGCGAAGCTGAAGCGAAGTGTCCACGCCGTCTGCTCTTGATCAAATAGGCAGAATCAGGAGCGGAGCTCGTAGATCCCTCCAACTCCGGCTAGAGTGCGCTGTCGTCGGTGTCTCATAATGCCAACTTACGAAACTATGCCGTAGCATCGTTGCTATGGATACCACATCCCTCTCCCCTGAAATGACGCACCGGGCGGCGCAGCTGACGGGGCAGACAGCTGAACTGCCGGGGTGCGCTGTCCATACGCGATCCCGAATTGCTCTCGAGGGGGCGAAGAAAACGCCCCGTGGAAAACGTGCCCAGGCCGCGCACCGCCACTGGGTATGCTCGGATGAGGAGGCGGAAAAACGACCTCCATGGGCGACGGCGGCGGCGGCGTGACGTCAGCCTCAGCGTCCATCGGTTCCGCCGCCGCGGAGGAACACGGCGGCGGCATTGGCTGGAGGTGGGGCCGTGGCAGCAGCGAGAGGCATCCGTCCGGTGCAGGTGACCGGACCGGCAGCGGCGACGCCGGCAGGCGCTTCCGCGGCGGAGGCGCGAGCGGCGGAGGCGCCGTCGGTGGAGGCAGAAAACAGAGGACGGCACGAACGGATCAGTTTCCGGTATCGCTTGACAGTGCCTGAGGGACCAGAAAGGAGAAATAAGGTGCGGCCAAGCTGGCGAAGAATGCGCCCCTGCTCCCAGCGCTGCCTGCCAGAGAAAACGCGATAGAACACCAAATCATGCGGCGCCAAGCCAGAACGAGGCGAAGCGGCGGGAGCGCGCGACGGCGGGTGCAATAGATGCAGGAGCGACCGATGGGGAAAGGGGGCCGCGCGGCTGAGAGCGATAGGAAGCAAGGAAAGTACAGAGCGCGCACTTGCGTGAGTGCGTGGCGCGCAACTTACTTATGTGCGACTTAAACATACGCACAAAGCGTTCAGCTTCGCCGTTCGACTGGGGTTGGAACAACGACGTCAAAGGCTTATGTTCAGTGACCAAATAGAACTTTCGACTGTACAAAAAAACATGAAACTATGTCACTCCATATACAATAGCTAAAGCTTCTTTCTCGATTTGAGAATAGTTTTGCTGGGCAGAACTGAGCAACTTAGACTCAAAAGCGATCGGGTGATCAACAGAATTAATGCGGGGCGAGAGAACCATGGCATTGTCTTTAACTACAACATGCGCTGCAAAGACTGTGGCTCAACCAAGGCCATCAGAAAAGAGTTCAGTAAGATTATCGCATAGTGCGGCAACACTGTCTGCATGGTCACTAGCGTTGATGCCAAGTACATTGTCCTGAACTGCGAGGCCAAAAAGTTCAAATGCGTCCATGCCAAAAATGTTCGTAGCATCACTAGAGCGGAGCACATGGAAAGACACTGTACGGGTCGTTGCACCATATGTGGCTTGCAAACTACACCCGTCGAGCATTGAGATTTCCTGTCCTGTACATGCAGTCAGTGTGGAATGTGAACGACGAAGCGGGGCGATTCAAGCAAGTCATACGTTGATTTGTTCAGTATAGAAACCGACGCACCAGTGTCCAGCTACATGCGAAGAGAACGTCCACAAGTGTTCAAAGTCACAAAAAGTTTCCTCGCATCGCGCTGAATGCGAGAGGAAGTGTCTAGCAAAACTTAATTCACACGACGAGCTTTCGAAGCACGTGAAGCAGAAGGCTTTGAATAAATGGCATTAACATCCATAGGCTGATGTGAGTCATGATTACGACGGTGTCCGTTCCGGTGACGCCCACGTGAGTCACGCGAACGGGAGACAAATTCGGAATTAGAGTTTCTCTTACTACACACAGCTTGCACATGTCATTTCTTATTACAAAAATTGCAATGTGCTTGACAGGATGGGCAACTGTCCAGTGGGTGGGCACGAAAGCAATTCGGACATGATTTCAGTTTCTGATTAGGTGCCAGGCGTGAACGTTGTTTACGTGCGCGCGAGCAGCGCGGCGTGTCTGGCTGGGCTGGATGGAAGGGCAACAGTACACACACCCGGGGTCACATCGAACGTGGAAGTAGCCATATCTTACGTATCTAGTCTTTCTAGCAAGTCTACTACTTCCTGCAAAGACGGGTTTTTAAATTTGAGGATTTTCTCTAGGATGCGGTGATCCGCCACATTTTGCGCAATAGGTCTCTAATAATTATATCCGCATAATTATATCCGCATTTGAGCGTCCACACGAGCAATTAAAGTGACAATCAGAAGTTAGTCCCTGAAGGTCCTCTAACCAAGCTTTATTTGACTGATAGGGACACACCTGAGACGAAAGAATTTGTAGCGTGCAGCTACCACATTTATATTGTCACGGAAGTGGGAGTTCAAAGCATCAATCACTTCGTCGTACGTTTTAGTTTCTTGGCGGGTGGTAGGAAACAATTTCACGAGCACACGGTATAGCACAACACCCGCGTTGGCAATGAAAAAAGCAAGCCGCTCTGTACCTGGTATGTTGTATGCTGCGAAGTGTGTCTCGATCTGGGCGATGTATTCTGGCCAGCGTTCAACATCAGGATTGAAGGCACGAAATGGCGGCGTCGTCGACGAGGGCGTCGGTACAGGCGGTGGCGTCGGAGGCGCCGAAGTAGCTGCAGTTTGTAGCGTGACCAGTCCATTTATGGCAGCAAGCAGCTGCGTCATTTGCTGAGCCTGCAAACATACAAGATGGGACAGCGAAGCCTGTTCCTGTGGCGAAGCCACGGTTTAAACAGTTGAAAGTCTTATAGTGAATGGTGGGAACACTTAAAGACAGTCACTAAGCCACACGGGGATATCACAAAAAAGCTAAAGCAGTACCGAGCAAAAAACGAAATGATAGAAGGTGAAAGGGGAGCCTTCGTCGCCAACTTTTGTATCCCGCCTGGACGGCGGCGCGTGGACAGGAGAAGGAAAAGGTGAAAATCTCTCGGTACTGCAGTGTGAATTAAAATCACCTGTGGTTCAAATGGCTCTCAGCACTATGAGACTTAACTTCTGAGGTCATCAGTCCCCTAGAACTTAAAACTACTTAAACCTAACTAACCTAAGCACATCACACACATCCATGCCCGAGGCAGGATTCGAACCTGCGACCGTAGCGGTCACGTGTTTCCAGACTGAAGCACGTAGATCCGCACGGCCACACCGGCCGGCCAAAACCACCTTTACTTTAGCCACAATAGTGATATATAACTTTGGCCTGAGGTGCGAAGCTGAAGCGGAGTGTCCCGGCCGTCTGCTCTTGATCAAACAGGCAGAATCAGGAGGAGCTCATAGATTTCTCCCGTTCCGGCTAGAGTGCGCAGTCTTCGGTGTCTCATAGTGCCAACTTATGAAACTATGCCGTGGCATTGTTGCTATCGATACCACAGATATGGCCTATTTTTGCCCTCAGTCTCATTTCATGTGGTTCCTGATTTGTGGCTAACTTCTTCAGTTTCCGAGGTGCTCTACTCTTTAAGTGTACTCTCCTAACGTAAAGACATGCTGGGACTTCACAGTTAATCTAGACGACGAACATACCCGTGTCGATGCCCACTGTCCCACTGTTTCCGAATTCCATTAACTTTATGTTCTTTGACTGTTGTGTCTTCACATACAAGGGGTTACGGTCCCCTACTGTCTCGTCTGGAAGCCTGGGTGTCCGAGCGATGTGTGATAGCTTCAACAGTATGTTTTGTGGGAGGCGAAGAGACTGGCATAGTCCTCCATTTATCAGAGCTTATAGGTGTTTTTTGTTCGTGTTTGCTCTTTTGCTCCATGTGACCGCTGGGTCCAGAAGCACTGGCCGTATAAGCATCTTATATAGCGTCACACGGAGATGTGATGCCGGGGTAGGTGTTGCATTTAGTATGAGGTAGAGCGCCCTCATTCTGCCAAGTGATTCGCCTTTGAGATGTTTGACGTGCTGGCCGATGATCTTCCCTGACGCCGCCTTTATACCTGTCTTCTGTGGACTGTAAGGTCTGTCGTCTAACAGACGCTTCATTTATTCTTTCTTTTTTTTTCTTTCATATTTTTGATTCCTCATAGTTGCGCGCTGTCAGCAGCTATGTGGCCTCTGTACACACATACTGGTTTTGTATATAACGTATCTGCAAATAGAAATATTAAAGTATGATAAAAAGGTAGATTTCGTTACTTTGATGTGATGACCTTGATAAGACGATGAATTAATTCAGTGAATTTTATCCATAGTGGATGATTTTGAAATCCGTGACTGTTCCTTTATAGGGTGTTGAAACATTTCCGCTACCAGTCACAATAAAAGATTATTTATTCGTCCCACGACCGATTTCAGGCTTGTGCCCATCCTCAGGTGTTTATACATTCTCGTACATGTTTATATTGCTGGAGATCAATTAAGATGAAGCAACATTATTACAATTACGCTTTGGTGACAGTTCTTCCACTTAGCTGCACATTTGTTACCATTTTCACCATATTTCGCTATTTCTTGACTCGTGAAGAAGAACGTGTTTACAAACAAACATGTATGTTACCACAGCGTAATTGTAATAATGATGCTTCATCTTTGTTGATCTCCAGCAATATAAACATGTACATGAATGTATAAACACCTAAGGATGGGCAGAAGCCCGAAACCGGTCGTGTGACGAATTAATAATCTTTTATTGTGATTGGTAGCGGAAATTTTTCTACACCCGATGAATTGATTCGATTGAGGTCTGCTTTGTGTTGTTACGGTGCAGACGATTTCGATTATGGAGCTTCTGACGGTACACCAAATTCTCAGGACCAGCTCTTGGATAAATGTAAAAAAAGCTGTGTGACTGGAACAGTCGGAGTGAAATCGGAGGTAGGACATTGGTGAGGAATTGTTGAGAGGATATTAATAGGATAAGCAAATGAAGGAGTGTTTGTGGGAAATGGTATAAGGACCAAATGGTATTTTTTTCAGGAAATGAAAACAATATTTCAGATGTTGCGTATTGTTTCTTTGCCATTAATAATGGTTTTTTTTATCATGAATACAAATATAATTAAAATATAATTAGTACTGAGAAGGAAAACTTTCAAAATAACAGATACAAGAAAAGGAAAACGTAAGCGTTTAGAAAATCAATTCTAAATTTCTGTTTAATTCAGCTACCTCACTGGTAAATGTTTCTGTAAAACAAAAGGTATTTCTTATCAATGTAAGGAAGCATAGACAGAAAATCCTTCTTTTTTTCAGCACTTGTTTGAGGTGACGCATTTAACTGATGAAGATCCTCCAGTATGTCCCATTTTGCATTGTATAACCTTTCTTGAAGACTGAATAAGCATTCCATTCCTTAATTTCACTGAGATAACACATCTTTCCATTCATTCGAGAGCTCCTTACACGTATATTTGCATGTTACCAGAAATAAAATAATATAAATACAATATATTATATGAAATAAAAATTGATAAGCAGTTATTATTACAATATTTGCAAGTTTAATTTATAATAACATTATGGTTCACAAAACATATTTTGAGGTAATAAAGACAATACATATCTATCGTACTGGAGTTTCTGCTCATTTATTTACCCCTATTGATGTAGTGCAACCCTTTCCATGAACTCTCACATCTTTCCTGGGAGCCACTTTTTTCCTAATAGTATTACATTCTGTTTTGAGGTCCATCTTCATGCAGTAAGCTAATAAATAACGAACTGAAACACGTTAATGTGTATGTCATTGGTAAAGGTCAGAGAGAAGAATGTATAGAACGCCTCTACGCTAACGGTCTCTATGGAAAGTGTAATGAAGGCATTAGAGGTGCCATGTTTGGACAAGCCTTTGAACTAAATGAGAATGAACCGGCACTTGTATTGTTTCCTACAGTATTAACAGTAGTACATTGAACGGTTTCAATGCAAAAATGCGGACTGAGTTCCGTAGTAGTGGAAATGATGTGCTACGTAATTTGGGAGTGAGGCTAAAAATAAAGCAAAAAAAAAAGGAGGAGAGTAGCAAATGAGAAAAAAATACACTGTTTCTAGGAGTAAGAGGCGATGATGTTTATCAGATATACGGAAAGGTTTTCTAGTTTGATCTGTTTTAGGATAAGGTGTCGTTCACATTACTTTCTGTGTGATGTTAGGCCTGTAATGTCACGAGTTGTTCGGTTGGAAAGGTATATCGATAGGGAGAATGGGGAGGATAGCCTTACTTTCAAGGGGCTAGTCTGCTTGGGTTACGTCGAAAGTTTTAAGTTGGGTGGGATTTGTAGACGGTAGGTTAGTAGGCTGATTACTTGGAAGTGCCAAGCTCTAGCTAACATATATCCTCTTTTTCTTCAGATTAGTGAATAAAGATTTGGGCAACTAAACGAGAATAACCAGGATATGTTTCGAATTTTTCTTCTCAAGCAAAAAACACTGCCATTTTATGGTGTCTGTCCACTGATGTAAACATGGATGGTCGATTTACGTGGCTCCGACGGAGATAATAGAGTTGCTGTGCTAACTATCGCACTGCCTCAACTCTTCTCTTACGAGTTAATTCCGGAAGGCAATGGCCGTCGCTTCAACTCCACAACTTTGATTACTAGTTGTCTCTGGTCCTAAACAAACACTCACCACCGGATAGGATTACGGCCCGGAAAATCATGTCTCTGCCATCATCTCATCGCCAAGGACTATAAAATACCACAACCTGCCAAAATATCTATGTGTGTTTGCAAATGACAAGGCAGTACTAAGCGAGAGAAAAATTAAGTACTACGGCTCGTAAATAATTTGCTTAAGAACTCCATTCCATCTAAGCAGCAAGAAGGTAACTATCTCACCATTCTTCGTCAGCCTGTGTCTGCTCCTCGCTCTGCTACCGCTCACAGGCTTTTTCCCCCAGATGCCACTTACATCCACCTTACTGCAACGTCACATCGTTCAGATGTCTCCATTGTTCCGATACTTATTCTCGTCTGACCCTTAAACATTCTGAACCCACTACAAACTTAGCATATTCCATATCTACACATCACTAACAGGTCTAGTATCCAGTGTACTCTGGAATCACACAAGGATACGTGATAGCTACAGATGCAGATAATAGTGGAGTTGAAGAAAAATGAGTTGCCATTACACAACTCATACTATATTTTGAATAGAACGAGAATTTAATTATAGAGAGAGATAGAATGTAGCCGTCGGTGAAGGTAAGGAACAGAAAATACGGCGGAGCTCGGTACTTACAAGAAAAATGAAAGAAGATCTGTATGAATGGAATTCTGTGCTGTGCACTTGTCATTAGTAGTAAATTAACTTTTCGAGACGTAAAGGGCTCAGAGACGATAGCAGAATGACAGTTATTGTATAAAAAACATTCTGTAATCAAGTTAAGCATTGCAACAACAATATAACATTTATAGTTACCATAACCTGGTACTAATGAATTATCAGTTAAAATTCAAGAAGTTAAAGAGAAAGCAAATCAGACACTGCAGCAAGGAAGAAGGAATTACAAAGTGGACTGTCTTGGAATACCATACACTAGGAATAATGTCACTTCAAAGACTTATTGGTATGATAAACAGACGGAGTTGCCTTAAAAGAAAAGTACGTAAAGCAGCAGAAAAATCAGAGACCCTTCAAAAGGCAGAGAAGTGGTAGTCATAAAATATGAGACAGTGCCGTTAATAAAGAATCTACGAAAACTTAAAAGTATTTAATGTGAACAATGGTATAGGTCACTCAGACACGAAATGTGAGACTCGTCAGGCACAGGTGGAAATGCAGCATGATACGGTTCGCTGATGACGTAGCAGTCACAAAAAGCGAATAGCAATACATTCAAGTACTTAACGAAGTGGAGCCAGTTCTAGCTGGCGGCTATAGCATGCACATGAGCAAAAAGAAAAAAAAATGAGGTAATAATGAGCCAGCACACATGCCGGGCAGTTAATGTTTTATTCTAAAGTCTTAAAGGGCTAGGTAAATTTTTCTGCTTCAGACGAAGAGAAGTTGAACAAGAAAGTTGCCAGTGGAGCGTAGTAGAAAGGACCGCAAAAGACAAAACTGGTTTCTATAAAAAGCTACAGCTGCGAACATCCACAGGTATAGACGTCATTACCATACAAAAATACATGAAAACTTTGGTTTGACCACAGCTCGAAAAAGAATTGAATACATCTTGCAACGAGTCATCGAGAAAATGAAGACTGATAAAAATATAATATACTGAAAAGATATTCGTTCGGCAAATATTCCGTCATGCGTCGTTGCTGTAAAATGTAGTTGAAGAGATGAAGAAAGAAGAGACTGCAATAGGGAAGCCAAGGTATGACTATGTAAGACCGATCGTCGGAGATTTCGAACGCGGCGCTACGCAGCAATGGATATCTACATCAAATAAATAGTGCAAGTTAATGACGGAAACAGTGAGTTCAGCGGGAAGATACTAGATCACAACTGTATTTTCTTTTGCAGTGGAGAATGCCGCATCCTGCTAGCCGCTCTCTGTTGGCGTCTCTCATGAGGTTCTGGTCGCCGCCTGACGCTCTTTGAACTATTAGGCGGCCGTCCTCTGTGCAGTTAAGTCACAGGTCACACTCCAGCAGTGAGCAAGTGGGAACATCCGGTGCTGTTGTTGTCTGACAAGCTTTAGCCTCGAGGTCTGCCACGTAATCCATGATGCTCCGGGATGAGGATGGTCAAATCGGTGCCACTGCAGAAGCCGCTAGAAAGCTGGCCATTGAATCTGCCGACGACATAAGGCGTGTAGCTTTGCAAACTTTTAGGAAATCCTGGTCGCAAGAGAGTAATGTCTTGCAAATGCAAGACACAGGTAACCGAGTTCATTCCGTCTCTCTAGACTTCCGAAAGAGGTTCGACACTGTAGACCATCGCCAGCCAATAAGCAAAATACGACCAAACTCAATCTCTTCATAGATATGCGACTGACTCGATAAATTTTTGACTCATGAAATCCGGCACGTCATAACTCGACTTCAAATGTTTCACGAACGTTAAATGCACAACGGTTGTGCCGCAAGTGAGCATGGTGACAAATGTGTTTTCAAGGCGTCGGAGGAAGGGGGCGGGGCGTCATGGATCTTATGCCACACTCACAGAGGACATTTTACTGAAAGCTTATATATTCTTACGTGTACAAACTTCCAAATTTCACGAATAATATTCAGAACATAAAGTAGCTTGATTACCGAGTGTCTTGAAAATGGCAGGGTATTCCAGAAGTTACAGTCTAACACAAAATTTTATTATTTTTTATTTACACAATTACCTATAAAGATGACCTGTTATGACCGTCTTAAAAGACCATCGAAACTTCTAAAATGAAAATTAAGCCTGCTATGTCCAATATGTTTAGAGAATATTACATAATGCTGCAACTAAAATTTTTGATAACTCATCCAGTGATATACACTGGGGTAACCAAAGTCATGGGGTAGCGGCATGCACTTATACAGATGGCGGTAGTACGGTGCAGACAAGATATAAGACGCAAAAAATGGCTCTAAGCACTGGTGCGCCCTAAAACACTAATCATCATCATCATCATCATCATCTGGGACTTAACATCTGAGGTCTTCAGTCCCCTAGACGTAGAACTACGTTAACCTAACTAACCTAAGGACATCACACACATTTATACCTGAGGCAGGTTTCGAACCTGCGACTGTAGCAGCAGCGTGGTTCCGGACTGAAGCGCCTAGAACCGCTCGACCACAGCGGCCGGCCGGGTATAAAGCGACAGTGCATCGGAGGATTTGGCATTTGCACTCAGGTGATTCATGCGAAAGGCTTCCGATGTAACTTTGACTGTACGATGGCAGGTATCAGACTTTGAAAGCGGAATGGTAATTGGAGTTACACGTATGGGACACTCCATTTCGTAATTCGTGAGGGAATTCAATATTCCTAGATCAAAAGTGTCAAGAGCGTGCCCGGAATACCAAATTTCAGATATTACCATCATGGACGACATAGTGATCAATAACCTTCTCTTCGACCGATGGTAAAACTGTTAGTGCTAACAGACAAGAAACACTCCGTGATATGACCACAGAAATCAATGTGGGATGTACGACGAACGTATCCGTTAGGTCAGTGCGGCGGAATGTGGCGTTAATGGGCTGGGGCAGCAGACGAACGACGCGAGTGCCTTTGCTAACAGCACGACGTCGCCTGCAACGCCTCTCCTGGGCTCGTGACGATAGCAGTTTTACCCTGGACGACTATAAAATGTTGCCTGGTCAAATGAGTCCCGATTTTAATTGTAAAGAGTTGATGGTAGGGTTCGAGTGTGGCGCAGACCCCACGAAGTCATAGGACTCAAGTTGTAAACAAGCTACTGTGCAAGCTGGTGGTGGCTCCATAATGGTATGGGCTGAATTCACATTGAGTGGACTTGATCCACTGGTCCAACTGTACAGGTCATTGACTAGAAATGGTTGTGTTCGGCTATTTGGTAACTATTGGCAGCTATTCATGGACTATAACGATTGAATTTTTATGGATGTCAATGCACCATGACACCAGGACACAATTGTTCGTGATTTGTTTGAAGAACATTCTGGACCATTCGAGCGAATAATTTGGCCACCCATATCGCCCGACATTGATCCCCTTTAACATTTATGGGACATAATCGAAAGGTCAGTCCGTGCACAATATCCTGCACCGGCAACACTTTTGTAATTATGGATGGCTATGGAGGCAACGTAGCTCAGTATTTCTGCAGGGCACTTCCAACGACGTGTTGAGTCCATGCCACTTCGAGCTGCTGCACTACGCCGGGAAACTGAGTTCCGACAAGATATTAGGTGGTATCCCATGACTTTTGTGAACTCAGCGTAAAAGGTCTGAGAGATGATGAAGTCCCATTCTCTGTGACGGAGCGCAGAGGAACGATGCGGGAGACCCGCACCGCCGTACTAGGGAAGGTCCTAGTGGAGGTGGTTTACCATTGCCTTCCTCCGACCGTAATGGGGATGAATGATGATGATGAAGACGACACAACAACACCCAGTCATCTCGAGGCAGGAAAAATCCCTGACCTCGCCGGGAAACGAACCCGGGACCCCGTGCTCGAGAAGCGAGAACGCTACCGCGAGACCACGAGCAGTGGACGTCTAAGAGATAGCAGATTAAAATTTGAAAACAAACTGTCCTTGACAACTCCTCCTATTCCTTAGAAACATTTACATTATGGCCATGGATAAAAGGTGGTGGGCAGGAATTTTTAACTCTCATCTGTATACTTTAAATGTAGGATACTTACTCGTATAAATGTAGCAATATTTACGAATTAATTTGCGATGTGAATGTAAAATGACTCGTTTCGCATCATTACGATTGTTGGTCTAAAGTGACCCATGGAACATGAAGCTAACTAACTAACATAATAGCTGCAATATAAAATGAAAGTTGCAACACACGAAAGTACCAACAACATAAAATACACTAGTATGTAATGTAAAGGAGCTACAAATTTGAGCGAATATTTCTAAAAATAAGTGTTAAAATTTCGTTTCAAATTCAAGAAATAAGAATTATAAAAAACATGTTTACCAGTTCCGGTATGTACACTGTGCAGGGCTGAGCCGGCCGGGGTGGCCGAGCGGTTCTAGGCGCTACAGTCTGGAACCGCGTGACCGCTACGGTCGCAGGTTCGAATCCTGCCTCGGGCATGGATGTGTGTGATATCCTTAGGATAGTTAGTTTTAACAAGTTCTAAGTTCTAGGGGACTGATAGCCTCAGAAGTTAGGTCCCATAGTGCTCAGAGCCATTTGAACCATTTCGTAGGGCTGACGGGAAGAAATTTTCTGACGTGTTAGAAAGAACAAATATACGTCAGTAACAAGTTGACACTGGAGTTTTACTTGAAAACTGAAAAACATGACATTAGAAAAATCGTACAATGTCTACAAATTTTGCACACATCCAACACGAGACGTTATGTGGACACACTAAAGGTTCTAGAGCTACATAGCAAACAAAGGAACAGCAGAAACTACTGATGGGACGAAATAAAATCGTCGAGTACGCGTATAAACGAGCAGTCAAAGAAGAAGCGCCAATATTTCATGAACTTTTGTAATATTGACACTGCGAGAAGAAATAAGAATCATTCAAATCATAGCAAAGTAATGAAATTTTAAACAGAATGTTCGTGCTCCTCATTTTAACGAATCCGTTTAACACACGTAATGTATCCAGAACGAGATTTTCACGCTGCAGCGGAGTGTGCGCTGATATGAAACTTCCTGTCAGATTAAAACTGTATGCCGGACCGAGACTCGAACTCGGGACCTTTGCCTTTCGCGAGCAAATGCTCTACCAACTGAGCTACCCAAGCACGACTCACGCCCCCTGTCCACAGATTTACTTCTACCAGTACCTAGTCTCCTACCTTCCAAACTTTAAAGAAGCTCTCCTTTCTTTCAGGAGTGCTAGCTCTGCAAGATTCGCAGGAGAGCTTCTGTAAAGTTTGGAAGGTAGGAGACGAGGTACTGGCGGAAGTAAAGCTGTGAGGACGGGGCGTGAGTCGTGCTTGGGTAGCTCAGTTGGTAGAGCACTTGCCCGCGAAAGGCAAAGATCGGGAGTTTGAGTCTCGGTCCGGCACACAGTTTTAATCTGCCAGGAAGTTTCACACTTCATGTATAATTATCGCTTTTGTAACCACCACTAGATGGCCATAGTGGAAGGGAGTTTATTTTTAGATTCTACTAGGCCTATATATAATATTTCAGGATACTTTTATGTTAGTCACAACACGTGGTCCACCTGTGTAGCAACTGAGTATGAGAAATTCACTATTTCATTATTTTATAATGCTACATATGTTTCACATGTGACATAACAAATTAAATATAAGCTTCAAATTTTATTTTTAGTCCTGAAAATGGCTGTCTGAGACAGTGGAAACCGACAATCTGTAAATATAATTGTGATGCTTCGGAATAAAAAAAGAAAAAGACATTTCAACTGATTCAATAATCACGTTCGTCTGCAGATGATATATAAAGATAGTGTCATGCTTCGTAGAATAACGCAGGATACTTTTCAGTTTCTTCATGGTTCCATCCAAGGGCATGGGACTGGGCTTGAGGCACATACACAGGCTGATTATACCTGCTGCCAACAACAAATCCGACACAGTGCATGAGTCCACAGGTGGATCCGGCATAGCACATGAGGTTGAGTAAAACTAGACAGAAATGGGAAAACTGTCCAATGAGGATATAAGGAGGAAAACAAAAGGACCGACTTTCAAAACGGAAGTGGAAACGACTTAAAGAAACTGCCCCCCGCCGCCCCGCCGCCCGCTCCCCTTACAAGCTCGCATTTTCATAGTAATTCGATATTAAATCTTTTAATATCGTGTAAGTTGTGAGTGTGTGCATCTATTATATTTCTATTTCGTAACACATGAACAGATACCATTGGTGATCTAGCAGCTCTCGAAGAATGAAATTACAATGACATGCAGGTCATTAGCTTCTTACAGGCGTTGATAAATATCAAACAGGAGTGATATGAAGATGGTATCTTATCTTTCGGACATGTCCGAAAGAACAGATACCATCTTCATATAGATAAGGCTTACCGCCCAATGATCTTCTTCAGTTCGGGTGCACTCACATTGCTCAAACTCTTACGGGAATGGTACATGGACTGTCGCGCGTAATGGGTATGGTGGGCAGGGGCACTAAAAATGTACTGTGTGGACAGTAGGTTGGAAGTGTAGGTCTCACTGGAAGCGTGCCAGAGATAAGACTCTGCAGTTGCACTATCATCTGTGTCCTCGGTGGCTCAGTTGGACTGAGAGTCTGCCATGTAAGCAGGACATCCCGGGTTCGGGTTCTGGTCGGGGCGTCGGGGCACCATATTTTCAACTGTCCCCGTTGCTATTTATCAACGCCTGTAAGCATCTAATGGTCTGCATTTGATTGTAATTTCATTAAAATTACATCGACACTCTAAACATTTAAATATCTGGAAAGTAATTTAACAGGTTCAAATTTGGACTTGCGAAAAAGGGGGAGAGTGCACCACGGTCAGAAAATATCATACTAGCAACTCTCGAAAACTATCAGAAAACAGTTAGGGCTAAATTCACTCTTTTCCCTTAAGACTGTTTGTGGAGCTCGGTTTTTGTGGATAAAAATTTCCAGGCCCTCCAGTATGTTTAAGGCATGTTCCTTTGGGGCTCTATGCAGTACGTCCTTCCTTTCACTTATCTTACCTAACTTACGCTTTTCCGTTAAGTGCTTCTCAGTGCTCTACCGCTCTCGTTTGGTGTAAGGAATGGCAGTTTGTTTAAATGGGGATATGTGATAGCTAACGCCTGTACGGATCTTATAAAGATGATAACAATGCAAGATAAATCATTTCTGTGTACTGACAACGCTGGACTGATGCAGACTCGAATATCCTTCAGAAATCTTGGAAGACAGAAAATATTGGTCCAACTGTATCTCTCACGGATCAGAGCAAACTGATTATAACGATAGGTCGAATTTATCACGACGAAATTGTTTCAAATAAACAGAATTCAGTGTAGGACAACTTGGTGCATTATCCACGTGAGAGTTTATCTGAACAGCTTCAACAGAAGCTGCATATTTTTCATGTCGAAAGTGTAGACTGTAGGAGCAGGACCGGATGTCGTACGATACCAAACAAATATGTAGTCTTTTGAAATAATGTGTGCCTAATACAACAGTGGATGAAATTAAAAATAAAATAAAGCTTTATGTTCAAAATACTGCCAAAAGGTCACTAATTGTGAAGCTTCAAAGAGGAGAGGTATGGGAGATGAAGACGTTTACGAATCAAAAATGTTTTGACTAGTTTCGTTTCCAGAGCGTACGCCTGTTATGTATGAGTAGCGTTTGTGAAGCCCAGCACGGATCGGTAAGAAAAAAAAAAAAGTGAAAAATCCTCACAACTGCAACAATGATACCACAAACAATCGCAAGACGCTCCATTCTCATGGAATTAGTGAAGAAGTTATGAGAACGGCTCTAACAGAGCTTCTTTCTCCCATTTCCCTACCTTTTGTTTCAGCCTCCACATCATGGACATCATTGCTAATCTCCTGTCATCTACCACCTACATCTCGCCTCTTATATCATAATCTCCATATCACATACAGTCAAACCCTTCACCATAAAAATGCAGCTACAAATCCAGAATACCATCGTCTTACAGATTTGAAGACCACACCAACACCTCATCATGTTTGAGACAATCGTTCTTGTTCCTGCGCATGTCCACTGACGGAAATGAGTAAATGTTCCACCATGAACCACCAGTCCAGTATAAAACCATCCTTTATGCAGGTGTACACCACGTAGCGGGTATTAAATGATAAAACTTTCATTCCATGCCCAACATCAACATCGGTATGAGGTTCAAATGGCTCTGAGCACTATGGGACTTAACTACTGTGGTCATCAGTCCCCTAGAACTTAGAACTACTTAAACCTAACTAACCTAAGGACCTCACACACATCCATGCCCGAGGCAGGGTTCGAACCTACGGCCGTAGCAGTCGCCCGGTTCCGAACTGCGCGCCTAGAACCGCAAGACCACCGCGGCCTCGGTATGAGGCACGCTTATACTATTCTATTCACAATACATCTTGTGACATCTCATTAAGATTACCGGGAGGAGGCTGGTATGAAAGTATACGTCTCTCCATCTTATTCCCTCTGTGAAAAATTAGCTAACTGGATAGGTCAGTCAAGGCTCCATTCAATCTCCAAGACACTTGTGGTGTGAACCGCAGTATAAGTTCGTGCGTTACCATTTTGGACTAGGCCATTTGGAACGCTGGTCATGAGGGGAATAACAAGTGTTTATCATTCCTCCTAAATACTGGTTAGCACTCAGCCTCACTTCTGAAATAATACCAAATCAATCCCGTTGTCATATCTAAAAACTCCCCACTCTGTCGTTTCTTGATTTGGAGAAATATCGGACGTGAGATTTGTTGTTTTCTGCGACCTTTCCTCAAGTCGTCTATGCACAAGTTGGGCTCCATTTAATCGCGCCAAACATAAGCGAGACTCGACGCTGAACATCATAGATTGCCACACGGTGCCCATTCGACTCTGGTAGTACACAATGGAAGTCACTGTTCCCTGTGGTATTACGTCAGTTGTAAACCGCGCATGGAAGCTGGAGATGCCTACCCAGTTTTCAGTAATGCGCTTCCTATGGTTCGTGATGACACTCTGCCTGTAATCTTAGCCAGAATTTCAGCTGTTGTGACCTACAGGGCCCGTCAAACAGCTCTTCTTGTGGTCTAGTTCTTCTGGAAGGGTCAGCGACTGCTCGTCTTGCCACACTGTAGTGCTGAGTTGACTATAGACCACTCCATGTGCAGTCACTACACTACAGCCAATTAACTTCGAGATCTTTCGATACGATGCTCCCATGCCCCTCATGCTAATTAATATACATCTCTCAAAGTGTAGAACCTGGCGATGATCTGCACGTGAACGTCCACTGGGCTTGCGGTACTGCAATCTGTATCACATCTAATCCCCATCTTGTATTCACCCCACAAGCTCACTGGACAAAATATTAGTCACCACAATGCGCATACACAGATGAATCATTAAGAATTTACAGAGTGCAAATCGTTCTAGTCTCGTGCTCAACCGAGTGCACACTGTCTCTACGTAGCGCAAGACAGTACCGATCAGTGAGACATTTATGTTTCAAGCGCACATTTTACTTAAACAAGGCTAAATGCAAGGGCGTGACAGAGCGACGAAATGGAGCAATAGCGTTCGGCCGTGCCCATGACTATACGTGTGTGAAGTTGGTGTTTGGCGGCGGACTGTTCTGCATGTCTACAAGCAGTGTTGTAACACACGTAGCCACGAAGACGACTTCAGAATTGTGGTCGAGAAAAGATACTGACTGAGAGGGATCAGAGAGGCGTTGCACGGCTTGTGGATCAAAATCACCTCCAAAGCCACCAGAAATTGCTGCAGGCACTGCATGAAGGTTCATCCCAATCTGTTAGTAAGAGTTCATTCAGACGGGAACTGCACACAATGAACATTTGTCGTCGGTCACCTTGCAAGAGGCTACTGCTCACACAGTGCGCGAAGATAGTAGTAGTCAAGTTCATCGTTCTGTAAGAATACATGACTTTTTTCCGAAAACCCCACTCCAACCTACTAATCTCAATTGGCCTGCAAAATCACCTGACACAGAAAATCTGTGAGACACGCTGGATCTACCGGTAAAACGCCGACATGAGCATCCCTGCAAATTGGTGGAATAGTGCGATCAAATCCTCGGCTAGTGACTTAACCTGGATGCAACGTGCCTGTACATTATGGACTCGCATCCTAAACGAATCCAGGCAGTTATCAAGTCCAGGGGTAGAATTACACGGCATTAGACGATGCTTGTAATAATTCCTCTAATCCATTCGGCTTATGTAGGAATGTTTTTCCTGCAAGTTAAGTACTGTAAGTAGGTTTGCGTTTGAATAAAATATTGATGAAAATGTGCCACAGACATGGATGTAAGGAAATATCTAGTTGCTAGCGTTCGGTCATCATGTAACAATTTAAATTTTCGTCTGTGTAGTTCTAACTGTTATGTTCAAAAGTTTAAGTGTGGTAACATGTCCGATGCCAGCCCATCCCCCGGCTGAGGTAATGTAAATAACGGATTAATAAATAATGACTTACTAACTGCAAACCCACTTCATGATCAGTTTGTCTTGTTTAAACCCATGTCGGTCTACTATCTGTCAGGTGATAAAATCAGCATTAAACTTACGATTACAGCGTTCCCAGCAACCGTGAAGCTGGAAAGATCACGGGAACAACCGCTAAGGCAGAATAATAGGAGCTGTGTACACGGTATTATTTATTCTTTCATGAGCACTTAACCTCATTACAGAAAACATTTGACAGTAGAACACTAAACGATCAGTTCGCAGAAGTGTAATCTCTTTTATGACTGCAGTACCTTATTCGGAGTTTCCCCTCTGTGGTAATTTAATGGAGTCTGTACCTGTAGAACTTCTTTCATAAAAGCTCTCGGGTTTCTGGCATAGAATTTATGATACTGGAGAACTAGCTACAGTTATCAGGAAAATGGGAGAAATGGTGATATTGTGCAGTATGCGGCAGACAGCTACAGTATTGCAAACAGCATACTGTGTACTGCGTTAATGTGTAACACTCCACACGCGCATTTCGCTTCAGTGACTTACTGTATCCATGTATCATAAGCCATGACTTTCGGAACTGGCAATGGAACGGAGAAAAGTAACTTGTTAAAACTGCACAGACGCATTACATTGCAATGTACAGTTCGGTACAAACGGATATGTAACCTTTGAAAATACTGAGCTGAATGAATGTGAGTTTTGTTCCCCCGTTACGGTAGTCCATGTCTTGATATTTCAAACTAGTAAAATATAAAGAAATTGCAGTTCTAGAAGAATCAAATGCTGTTATAGAGACATTGACTGTTTTAAGGTCTGCTGACGGCTCTAAAGAGAGAACCTGTTATATGTTTAAACAAATTAAAATGCGAGCAAGAATGTGGTTTCAGCAGACTTTTTAGATATTACATGTACTTCTAGTACCACCTATATTGTAGGGAAACAATATTTTCGACTAATGTAGCGCCGATGTCAGCGGATTTAGAGAAGGAGCCCAAAATAGTAATAAATGAGGATGGACTACACCCCTCCAAATGCGACTCCAGTGTCTTAATCATAATCTCATCTCGCTCGAGGCCACCCGCTTAGTAGAAAAGAGAGATAACACCATATAGCCGTATAAACATTAAACACTAAAACACTGCGTTAGGTATTGGTTAAAAACAGTCTTGGTTGCAATTTTATTTAATTTTTTTTATTTTTCAACTACGCGTTTCGCCTTATTTAGACATCTTCAGGTTGATCTACATAGAAAACAGAGAACAAATACATCTATTTACGAATAGCGATCGCGTTGTGCAAACTTGGATAACCCTAAAAGCACGTATAAACAGATCAAATACTGAAAGAGCAAATACCTTAATTTGGTATTTCTTAGAACGATCCTTTAGACAGTGTAGCCAAAGGGCATCGTCGAATACATCAAGCAACATCGCCTTCGTTAAACTCAGCGAAAACTAAAAATATAAAATGGTAAAAGCAGATCACCAGTGATCGGACACTCAGAAATGTAATCATATTGCAGAAGCCTTATTGTACGGCCTTACCTTTTCTTGATGGATGCGAGTGACTCCAAGACCTGCATAACTCGTTCCCGTTCACAGGAGCGAGTAACAGAATGAGATGGGGCTCAGGTAGTAAGCATAATGCACCACTGCGTCGTGTGCTAGTACTGACGCCCAATACAGAATCACCTCAATATGTGGCGCTGCCACGCAGCTGCTGGCAAGAATGAGAGAACGTAAACTGGATATACATACCCACTAAAACTTTATAAATTTAATGCACATAAAACATTAATAAGATGAAATTACTAGGAGCAACACCTGCGTTAGGTTATTACGACGTGTGAAGGACTCTGTGGCTGCTTATGATAGCTGCATCTTGGCTGGATCACTTCGGGGACAGTTTCTCTCAGAAATCGCGTTTAGATATCAAATATGATATAGCTACCTCTGTAGAAGCCGCACGCTCGCGCACGCCTGCGTGAGTGCGTGCGTGGGTGCCTGTGAGAGAGTGAGTGAGTGTGTGTGTGTGTGTGTCACTTCTGAATCACCCTTTAACCAAACTGTATTTATTTTAAAGGGCAGAAGCTAGAAAGAAGAGTTTTAATTCTTTCTCAGTTTCTTATTGTAAGCTTACTATAAGTCAGACTGAATGAATTTGTAGTAGTCAGAAAGCAGCAGTCGGCCGAGACACAAGCAGCAACAATGAAGTAACCGATTTTGTGACTTTTATGAGTTCCTAGCCAGGAACGAATTTTATCATATCATTTGTGTGCTTTAATAGTTTAGTTTCTTGAGTTTCTGCGTGTTAATTAAATATCTAATAGCCACAGTTCTCGCGTTTTCGTTTACGTCGGAAAGTAAACCGATTTTGTGACATATTACAAGTTCCTAATCAGGGGCGAATTATTTAGTTTCACCTAAGTCCTTCGGTAGTTAAGTTTTTAAATCCCTGCGTATTAATGTAATTTATTAGACAAAGTTCCTGCGTTTTCGTCGGGGTCTACACTAGAGTTGCGCATCATGTGTCGATAGTCGTTTTATCTGCACAGTTAAGTTTTCCACGGTCTTTAGTATGGACAGGTACTGCGATTGTAGTGTGCGGATGCGAGCCGAGTTGGTGACCCTTCGCTCTCAGCTTCAGGCTGTGATGCCTTCCGTTTCACAGCTTGAGGCTGCAGTAGATGGGCACCGCAGTTGTGGGCCGGCCGTGGGGATCCAACGGACGTCCAGCACGTCCGAGTCCTCCGATCTGTCCTCACTGGTGGCCAGCTCAGTTACTGCTTGCACTGCGGTTGACCCCTCACCTGTAGTCGAGTGGAAGGTCGCCCCGGGGTGAAAGATATTCCAGGCGGCCGCACGTAAGGCGTTTGACAGACAGATTCCAGGTGCTGTCTGTAGCTGACACGGTCGCTGAGCCAATTGCTGTGGCCTTTTCTGCTTTAGAGGAAACCTCCCAGCCTGCAAGATCCGGACAATAACAGAGGGTGGGATTATTGATAGCGGGGAGCTCCAACGCTAGGTGTGTTATGGGGACCCTTATGGACATTGCTGCCAAGAAGGGAAAGAAAACCATTAAGCACTCCTTCTGAATACCGGGTGGAGTCATTCCAGACGTGGAACGTTTCCTCCCGGATGCCATAAAGAGCACAGGGTGCCGCCAGCTGCAGGTGGTTGCTCACGTCGGTACCAATGATGTGTGCCACATTGGACCAGAAGAGATTCCCTCTGTTTTCGAGCGGCCAACAGAAGTGGTAAAGGCTGCCAGTCTTGCTTCCAAGATGAAAGCAGAGTTGACCATTTGCAGCATAGTCGACAGGACTGATTGCGGACCTCTGGTACAAGGCCGAGATGAGGGTCTGAATCAGAGACTCAGACGGTTCTGCGACCGTGTAGGCTGCAGATTCCTCGACTTGCGCCAAAGGGTGGTTGTGTTTCGGGTTCCGCTGAATAGGTCAGGTATCCACCATACGCAGGAGGCGGCTACACGGGTAGCAGGGGCTGTGTGGCGTGGAAGTCTTCAGTCACAAAGGGTGCAGGTCGAATACAGGAAGAACATAGATACAGGAACCATTGGTATAACAGTTGTAAATTGTCGTAGCCGTGTTGGGAAAGTACCAGAGCTCCAAGCGCTAATAGAAAGCACTGATGCTCAAATCGTTATAGGCACTGGAAGCTGGCTAAAGCCGGAGATAAGTTCAGCCGAAAGTTTTGCGAAGAACCTAACGGTGTTCCGAAAGGTGGAGGCGGGTTTGTTGCTGTTAGAAGTAGTTTGTCTTGTCGCGAAACTGAGGTAGAAGTTCCTGTGAGTTTGCATGTTTCCCTGGGCAGAGGTCATCTTTTGCAACCAGAATAAAATAATAATTGGATCCTTTTATCGACCTCCCAATTCAGATGATAAAATTGCTGAAACGTTCAAAGAAAACTTGAATTTGATTTCAAACACGTACCCGACTCGTACGATTATAGTTTCTGGTGACTTTAATTTACCCTCAATATGTTGGCAAAAATACATGTTTAGTTCCGGAGGTACGCATAAAACATCATCCGAAATTGTGATAAACGCATTGTCTGAAAATTATTTCGAGCAGTTAGTTCAAGAGCCCACGCGAATAGTAAAGGGTTGCGAAAACACACTTAATCTCTTAGCAACAAACAATTCTGAGTTAATAACGAGCATCAAAACCGATATAAGGATTAGTGAACACAGGGTTTCGTAGCGAGGCTGAATATCGTAATCTCCAAATCCTCCATAAATAAACGAAAAATATACCTTTTCAGAAGAGCAGGTAAAAATTCACTTGACGTCTTCCTGAGAAAAAATCTACACTCCTTCCAAATAAATAATGTAAGTGTAGACCAGATGTGTTTTGAATTCAAAGAAACAGTATCGGCAGCGATTGAGAGATTTATACCAAATAAATTAACAAATGACGGAGCTGATCCTCCTTGGTACACAAAATGGGTCAGAACACTGTTGCAAAAACAACGAAACAAACATGTCATCAAAGGTTCGAATCCTGCCTCGGGCATGGATATGCGTGATGTCCTTAGGTTAATTAGGTTTAATTAGTTCTAAGTTCTAGGCGACTGATGACCTCAGAAGTTAAGTCGCATAGTGCTCAGAGCCATTTGAACCAAACATGTCAAATTTAAACAGACGGAAAATCTCCAATATAACACTAATGTGCTATACGTCACTCTTCCCTAACTACCGAACATTAAGTCCTGTTACCGGAAACGTCACACATAACACCAACATGCCGTGACACAAGCTAATGTTACCCTCTGAGAGAATTTGTGAAATTTTTACCGCGTGCTTGCCTAATGAATGAAGGTATTGGACTGTAATTCTGAATATAGTGAAATTAATAGAAAAATAAATAGCCTTTAATTTTGGGGTTAATAAATGTAGAAAAATTCATACACGAATGCCCAGTTAGGGACATTACTTTGAAAATATGTGTTTAAGAGAATTAAATATTAGTTAGTGAAGCTACTTTCATCAATATTTCAAATGGTTCAAATGGCTCTGAGCACTATGGGACTTAACATCTATGGTCGTCAGTCCCCTAGAACTTAGAATTACTTAAACCTAACTAACCTAAGGACAGCACACAACACCCAGTCATCACGAGGCAGAGAAAATCCCTGACCCCGCCGGGAATCGAACCCGGGAACCCGGGCCATCAATATTTTCCTTTGAATAGTACACAGGATACAAACGGACACAGGGCACTCTGAGCTGGGAGTAGCAGCTTTCACCAATACTGAACGTACTAGGAATCATAGGAAGCAAAATTTGTACCAAACTTACACTAGTAAGAGCTACACTCAAGATTATTATTTGAAGCAGTACTGAAATGTTACTGCAAGAAGTGCAGGACTAAAATTGACCATGAGGGGGTTCTGACTTAACTGAAATATAAATACCATAAATAAAATTAAATAATGTTTGGGTAGCTCAGATGGCAGTCTGCCGCCGGCACTGCTGCGAGGCGGTCACGCGCCAGAGCGCTGCGGGCGAGGCGCGCACGGTGTGTTTGTGTTTACTTCGGCCGCTGTAAGTGCCGTTTTTCCCTTCTAGACCACCATGGCGCACAACTGTCGGAGGAAGACATTACGTTTCAACTTTTGTTCCGACTTCGCCCGACCCAAGGCCCTGGAGGTAGAACGATTTATTCGCGATGAAGTTAAAATACCACCAACGGGTCTAATTGGTTTCCACTTGTCCATAGTTAGCAGTACCGTCTACGTCAAAATAATCAACGATACGGCATGCGACAAGGTGCTTCAAGAGGCAAAACGTGGACTGCGCTTCTGTCATTCCGACGGCAACGTCGGACCCGTTACCGTCGATCACGCAGGTCTCGGCACACGGACGATAAGGATCTTCGAACTGCCGTTCGAACTACCTGCAGACGTCGTCATCGAGGCGCTCCGTCCCTATGGCAACGTTCTCGAACATGTTGCCGAACGATGGGTACAATTTCAAACCTATCCCGTTTTAAACGGTGTTAGACAGGTCCGCATCGAGTTGCAGAAACACGTGCCTCCCTATCTACATATCGGAGGCTGCCGTGCCATTATAATGCAAGACGGCCAACCTCGGACCTGTTCCGGTTGCGGGAAAGAAGGTCACCTACGGTCTGAATGCATTCAACGACGTGTCGCGCAGCTCCCGTTGTCGGAAGCGACCGTCACACCCACCATGACCGCCCTACCGGTCACTTACGCAGCGGCTCTTGCCACGTCTACAGTTTCGTCCAGTCCGTCGCCCGGTCCTTCCGATCGGCACGTCCCACCGTCCAAGTCACCTATGGACGGTGCGGACGTCCAACCTGACAACCTTCCCGCCGAACAGGCTCCCACTCCGGACGCTGAGGAGAACAGTACTTATTCACAACACCTGTTTAACAATTTCATTGTACCCACCGACGCCTTCGAACCAGGTCGTCGCTCCTCCTTGCCGTCGTCCGACACTTAGGAACACGTGCGGAAACAACGCTCGCCACGTAGGCGCAAACGCCGTCGCCGTTCACCCATGGGCTCTCAAAGCGTCGCCACCCGCGACGACGAAGACGACACCCAACCAGCCGACATTTCCACGTAGAGGTCGGCGGACAACTTTCACGATGAACAAGACGTTTCGCAGGACAGGACCACAATGGAGTTCACCACGCACAATGTAACGATCGGTGCGCAGGTTGAGACGCTTGTCTCCCGCCGACAACTCCAGATCTCTCTCACCACGACCCAGTTCCCATGGACATTGGACAGACCCACGGCACAGGAGCATGGGCCGACGACATTGAGGAAGATACGCCCCCTCCTCCGGATGAATTACCTCCGCCGGACAAGGCTGCCTGCTAACATCAAAAGCGAGGCACTGCAGCAGATGGGACGGGACTTCCTGTCGGTGCCCTCCTCATACTTTCCTTGGTGATGGTAGATGCGCGTCCACCACCACTGAAACAAACGTACCGGTTCGCCACACTGAACATCAGCATGATCGGCACTGCACCCAAGCTGCAACTCCTATGTGACATGCTTTGGGCCTCTGACGTCGACGTCGCCCTTCTTCAGGAAGTACGCGTGGCCACACTACCACCAGTCTACGGCTACGACTCATACACGTCCACATGAGATAAATCAGGGCGTGGAGTGGCTTTTTACATACGCGAAGGAATCCCACTCAAGGACACGACAATCCTTCCCTGTGGAAGGGGCATGGCTGTTACCATCTTCGACACGCGCGTCATCAATATCTACGCCCCGTCTGGCTCCACGAACCGTCGGCAACGGCCCACTTTCTTCGGACATGACGTTGCGCCCCTGTTTTCTGGACGCTATGATCTCCTTATCATGGGAGGCGATTTCAACTGCGTCCTCCATCCACAGGATGGTTATTCGCCATGCCAGGCGCTGCTCACCTTAATCGAAGATTTTCATCTAGTGGACGTTTGGGAAAAAATTCATGGCAATACCCCCGGTTTTACCCATTATACAGCACATTCTGCGAGCAGACTGGACCGATTTTATGTCTCTGCCCGCCTTGGCAATGAAGTCGCCCAAGCTAAACGATGGCCCCTTGCATTTTCGGACCACTGCGCCGTCATTTGCTCCCTGGCTCTGCCACCTCAGTCAGCGTGGCGCAGCAGAGGTTATTGGAAGCTTAATACCGCCCTCCTTAATGATCCACACTGTCGACAATATATTGCCACTACATGGGCGTCTTGCGGAAGACGCCTCCCGCAGTACACATCCACGTTCCATTGGTGGCTGAAATGTGCCAAACCTGCGATCAGAAAGGTCTTCATGCAATGTGGCAAGGAAGCAGCAGCATGGCATCAGGACACCACAAATTTTCACTACGCCGTCCTCCGTGAGCTCGATGCGCTCCATCCACCACTGACACCCATAGGGAATGACAGCGTACTAAAGCTCGTCTCCTCTCTCTCCAACGTGCACGACTGCGTGGTGTCGTGGTGCGTTCCCGACGACATGACCTCCTCCACGACGAAACCCCATCCACAATCCATGCCACATCCGACCAAAGTCGTCGACGTCGACTTTTCGTCCCCAACATCACGACCTCCGATGTTGTTCACCACACAACACAGGCGGCAGTGGTGTCTGCCTTTGCTGAACATTATCGCCAATTTTATGATGATGAACCGATGGAAACGCCAATTCCCGATGATCTCCGTCCTTCCCCTGATCGGACCCTCACCGTCGCGGAGTCAACGTCCATGATGTCTGCAGTCACCGCAGAAGAGGTGGTAGATGCGATCAACAAAGGGGCCAAGAACAAATCACCAGGACCAGATGGTCTCCCAGTGCAGTTTTACCGGGCGTTCACCACATTAATGCTTCCTCGTTGGACGGAAATGATTCAGGAACTCTTTACTCCGTCCTTCCCAATTCCACCTGAATTCGTCACTGGCATTCTTCTACCTGTGCCTGAGCCAAAGGGAGGGTCTCATGTCTCTGTATATCGCCCCCTTACACTACTGAATGCAGACTATAAAATCTATGCACGTCTCTTAGCAGCGGGCATACGCACCGTCTTACCTACGGTCCTTTCACCGGAGCAGACTGCACGTGGTTGTGGGGCCACCTTACAAACAGCCCTAGGAGAGTGCCGTGACCTCATCGCACTGGCGTCGGTTTGTCGCCTTCGTGCAGCACCGGTATCCGTCGATTTCACGAGTGCCTTTGATCGCGTTCGACACCCATTCCTCCTCATGGTGGCTACACGTATGGGGTTCCCATTACATTTTGTCGATGCCATTCGTCGGTTATTACTTCCCGCTGTCTCGATGGTCCAAGTCAATGGGAGGCTTGTAGGACCGATTCCTATACGCCGCTCTGTGCGTCAAGGATGACCTATGTCTACTTTACTATATGCCATTGTACTTGAGTCCCTCATCACTGGTCTTACCTCTAGACTGCAGGATCTCACTTTGCGTGACTACACCTTTCACTGCAGGGCTTATGCGGACGACCTCCTCTTTCTCACCTGCTCCTCCACAGAACTCAATGACGCCATCCAATGGATCCACCAGTATGGACGTCTTTCTGGTAGCATTATTAATGTCCGTAAATCGACTATGATGCACATTGGGCGCTGCCTTCCGGCTACGGTGCCGACCCCACTCCCAGTCAGTACCACCGTTACTTGGGTATCGATTTTACGAGCTCCACACACCGCGCAGTGGCCCTGGCTTACCGGCGGCGTTTGCAGTCGATTCGGCACCATGTCCACGGTCAAGTGCACTGTAACTTAAACCAACTCCAACGTGTGTCCTATGTCAACATGTATGTCGCCCCTAAACTGGTACACGTCGCCCAGACTCCCCCCCCCCCCCCCCCCCCAAATGCCGTTACTCCTTGGCCGCCGCATCCTATCAGCCTTTGGATATTTCGTGTCAGCAGGGGCACTTTTAAAAGTCCGCTACAACACTCTAACACTGCCTCCTGCAAAAGGTGGCCTCGGACTCGTCAACGTGCGGGTACGATCTTCTGCACTCTTTGTCCACTCTGTTGCGGCACTGGCAGGGGCCGGTCCCGTCCTTAACGCGCAGTCTCTTAGATATCCTCCGACCAGCTTCTCTCGATCCACCGATCAATGTGGCACCTATTTCTCCATTATTGTACCACGTCGCCAATTGTTTCATAGAATTCAGCTACGTTCGGGCCGATCTTCCAGTCACCCGTCCTCCCCGTAGAAAAGATTATTATCGTTTGTTTATGCCGCCCAACCCTTGCGACCCTATGGTGCTACAGCATCCTGACATTAACTGGCAAACGGTTTGGGGGTGTGTGCATGCACCCTTTTTACCGTGGTCTGTGTCTCCATTCTGGTATGTTTTAGTCTATGGAAAATTCCCGACTAATAGTCGACTTTATCGCATAGGACTGCCCACCTCCCCACTCGGCCCTGACTGTCAGCTCGAGGACACCGACAAGCACCGTCTTACGTGCCCCCTGAAACAAAACGTATGGCTCCTCATCCAACGAATCGTGGGCTTTTACTTCCGTGCCCCGCCAACGACGGTAACCCCGGATTTCCTGTTGTTGCCCCAGACATTTCACTACCCTTTTGCTAAGCACCATACCATAATCTGGTTTCGAGGACAGGCTTTAGAATACCTGTTTCAGAGTGGTCCGCATACAGTCCTTGACTTCTGGTACAAAGTTGTGACCGCGCATAGCACCCTCACCCGAAAACCATCTTACCGACAAACTTTTGCCGGTTATCTCCGCAGCGTCTTCCTTGACCCCCCTCAAAGTTGGGGTGTGCCATGCCTACCTGTCACATGATGCAACATCCGTATCCACGTTCTCATGCATGGGCCGAAAAAAAAAGGAAGAAGACAGAATATGTTATATTTTGTTGTATTTAATGTTTTTTTAATATTTTTTTGTTTAACTAACAGTCATTTGTATGTGTTTAAATGGTAGCTTGAAGAACTCTTGCATAGTGAATATATATATATATATATATATATATATATATATATATATATATATATATACTTTTAGTTTGTTCAATAAAGATTATTTAAAAAAATAAGAAAAAGGAAGAAAACGGGATATGTTATATTTTGTTCTATTTAATGTTATTCTAATAATTTGTTTACCTAACACTCATTTGTATATGTTTAACTGGTACCTTGAAGAGCTGTTGCTTTGTATATATATATATATGTACTATCAGTTTGTTCAATAAAAAGAAAAGTTGGTAGAGCACTTGCCCGCGAGAAAAAGAAAAGATGGTAGAGCACTTGTCCGCGAAAGGCAAAGGTCCCGAGTTCGAGTCTCGGTCTGGTACACAGTTTTAATCTGCTGGGAAGTTTCATATTAGCGCACACTCCGCTGCAGAATGAAAATCTCATTCTGGAGTTTTCTTATATTCAATTTTTCGATACTTTCCCAAAATTTCTATTTCATTTTCAGTCACAGGCGCTTATTTAATATCACTTTGGATGACATCAACTTTAACTTCATATTTCATATAATCGTCTTGGATTTCAGTGGTTCACATATGTTCACCTGAGTCTATATTCTCATGATTATCAAGAATATTTACGTGTTTCGAGTTTTTCATCAGCCAGGATCATTTCATCCACACTATTAAGGATTTCATTCTCCTCCAGATCCCTGTTGATACCGACCATGTTTCTATTTTTTGCACCAATTTCTATAACATCGGCAGGTCGCATGCTTTGCGTGGCGCCTTCCTTTCTCTTACCAACCTGTTCCTCTGTAATTGCTGCTCGTGCATCTTGTGCAGCGTTAACTACTTCCACCTCCTTTTCATTTTCAGACAACGTCCTCTTTCTGACGTTTCCACTTTCGTTTCTCTCTTTTATTAAATCTCTGGTCTTATAACCCTTTTCAAAGTTGTCCCTCTCATATTGCATTATACTGTAGAACAAATCGTCACGCCCTTATCCGATCCCTGAAGACTCCCTGATGCGCAAATTGTCTGTCTTTTCACTTTTACTTAATAACATGTCCAATTCTCTTTTCATTTTGGTGATATTCCCTACGGGAACAAGTCCACTGAATTCCCTCGCAACGCCATCTCTTCCTACTGTCGTTACTACAGCCGCACGTTGGGCAGCTGATAGCTCCGCCAAGTTCAATGTACGCGGTGGCTTAGTTTGCATGCTACAGCGTGCCGCATGTTCTCCCGTATGTAACTCATACGTGCCATCATCTGTGGTTCTGTGCACACCGCCTTGTGACACAGCTCAGCCTGTTGCTCATGCCTAACATTCACTTTGCTTCAGCCGGTATGATTTCTTTATTTCGGGCCCGTTATATTTGTCTGCGTGAATCTGGCCCGTAAAACACGTGGGCCTTAGTTTTCCGAATCATTTCGGTTTTGAAAATTTCGCGACGCAAATCGTCTATCGCGAAATGACGTGTTATCGCGACACTTGCCTCTGCCTCTCTGTATCATATTTACTCGGTAATATTCACTTTCATTTTGCTCATGATGCTCAGGATTTTCCCTACTCCGGATGTTATTGTTTTGGAGATAATCACGGTTTCCTCTCCAGTGGTCCTCGTCTACCACTCTTTCCAAAAAACGACGAGAAGCTTTTTGCCTACTTCCCACATAACGTTTTGAATCCTCCAGGAACTTTATCCATGATTCCCACACTATTTCGGATTCTGTTCGTCTATTTCTCAAGTGTGTCAATTTTCGAAACCACATTTCGCAGAATTCTTTCACGAAGCTCTTGCCTCTGTTGTCATATAATCTGGCCATGATAAATTCCCGCCATAGGCAGTACTGTTTTTGTTCTGACCAGTATTCCTCTATAAATTTTTATTTTAAATTCTTGGTTCAAATGGCTCTGAGCACTATGGGACTTAACATCTGTGGTCATCAGTCCCCTAGAACTTAGAACTACTTAAACCTAACTAACCTAAGGACATCACACACATCCATGCCCGAGGCAGGATTCGAACCTGCGACCGTAGCAGTCCCGCGGTTCCGGACTGAGCACCTAGAACCGCTAGACCACCGCGGTCGGCTTTAAATTCTTCAAATGACATTTCTTCCGTATCGAGATTTAGTTCCCATCTTTTTGCATCACCTGCCAAAGCGATAATAACTTCATTGATCTTTTCCTGGTCCGTTACATAATCAAAAAAATTCCTTTCACAGTTTTTCAAAAAATCTAATGTGTGCCATCCATTATGTCATTTTGCCCGATCGAATCGTTCTTCGTCCTCCACCAGTTTGCTACAAATTATCCTATCAGTGGCATAATTCGGTTTTTCTCTTATTTTCCGTTCAAGGTCACTCGCTTTACCTTGAATTTTTGAAGTGGTCTGCTCACGCTTCTATTCGCATGATGCCACTTGTTTACTTAGTTCCCTGTCTGTGTCGTTCACCGCTTGTCTCAACTGAGAAATTTCGGTGTTACATTTGCTCATTAATTCGGTTTTGAGGCCGAAAACACTTTCATCATCTTTTGTTATCACCAAAGGTTTTACTGTATCTTGAATTTTCATTATTTCTGCATCGAATCTATCGTTGATGTTGTTAATCTGTCCCTGCATAGTAGCGACATTATTTTTGATAGTATGTATCTCAGTTTTTAATTCCTTGATTGCACTATTTATAACGCCTATTTTTAAGTCTACTTTTTCGATCTGTTTACTGCTTTCACTACCTTGTGCTTTAATTTGATGACCTTGTGCTGTAATTTTTACAGACAAAATATTTATCAATTCGGTCATAGTCATTGGTTTTCCGCTATTTGTTCTAAGGTGTCATCTTATTCAGGTTCTATTTCTCGTATTTCACTCAGTTCACATTCGACTTTCGATGAACTGAACTCATCCATTGGGTCTTTAACATAACCTCTGTCTACGGTCTTGTTGTCTTCCCTACCTTGTTTTATTTGCGTTTAGCTCATCGTCTGAATTCGAGCTCTAATGTGCGCATGGTACTCCACGCAAGCTTGTTGCCGTCCTGTGGCGTCATCTATGTTCTTGTCTAGCGAACTATTGCTACCTAAAACACTAGGTACTTTTTCGTCTCCCTCATCCTGACCTACTGTAGTCTTTGTATCAATTTTAATTTTGTTAACACTTTGTATTCTATTTTTTTAAGGCCTATAAAGTAATCTATTAATTATTTCGCCTGACCTGTTGCAAGTTCGCGCCGCTGGATATTCAGTACTCGTCTTAGACTTGTTTTACGACCAATATTTACGTTCTGAACTATATTCTAGTGAATCCCCTTTGTGCCGACATTTTAGTGTAGTGTTTACAGTGAGTGTTCAGTGTTTTGTGTCTTTTCCGAAGTGTTGATAACGGCCATCATACTGTCGCTGGGTGTGATTTTATATCTCTTGCGAACAGAAACCATACTATCGACATGTTTTTTAATTGTCTGTCTACTATGTTACCTGTCTGCATCCTGTGTATTTTATTCGCTTTGTCAATCCTTTGCTTTATGTTTTAACTTTCCCCAATTTATCAGCCATTTTACAATTTAAGTCCCCGTTTTATCGCCTGCTTTTATTGTTTCTTAACTTCTCCCTACATTTTAAAAATTCTGTAGGCTGCAGAGCAGCGTAATAAGCTGCTGCCAGCCCGCCCCCTTTGGGGGGAATCGAAATACAGTACAGGAAAAAAAAGTAGTGAATAATACTGACGAATGTCCTGCCACCTAGCCCCACGTATAAAACTAGTTTGTTATACGTCACTCTTCCGTAACTACCGAACGTTAAGTCCTGTCATAGGAAAAGTCACGTGTAACACTAACCTGCCGTGACACAAGCTAATGTTACCCTCTGAGAAAATTTGGGAAATTTTGACCGCGCGTTTGCCTAGTGAATGAAGGTATCGGACTGTAATTTTGAACCAGCCCGTGTGGCCGAGCGGTTCTTGGCGCTACAGTCTGGAACCGCGCGACCGCTACGGTCGCAGGTTCGAATCCTGCCTCGGGCTTGGATGTGTGTGATGTCCATAGGTTAGTTAGGTTTAAGTAGTTCTAAGTTCTAGGGGACTGATGACCTCAGACGTTAAGTCCCATAGTGCTCAGAGCCATTTTTTTGTAATTTTGAATATAGTGCAATTAGTAGAAAAACTAAACAGACTTTGATTTTGGGGTTAATGAAGGTAGTAAAATTCATATACGAATGGAAAATCGAACGGTCGCCAGCCCAATTAGGCACATTATTTTTAAAATATATGTTTAAAAGAATTAAATATCAGTTATTGAAGTTACTTCCATTAATATTTTCCTTTGAATAGTACACAGGATACAAACGAACACAGGGCAATTTGAGCTGTGTGTAGCAGCAGTCACCATTACTGCATGTATTAGTAATGATAGAAAGGAAAATTTGTACCAAACTCACACCAGTAGGAGCTACATTCAAGATTGTTACTTGGATCACTAATGAAATGTTACTGCAAGAAGTGCAGGACTAAAATTGGCCAGGAGGGGTCCTGACTTAACTGACATATAAATACCGCAAATAAAAATAAATGATACCACAATTACACTCTTTATGCTCCCATTTACAGAAATGTATCAGATTTCCTTAGTAGCAATAATATTCCAATTACTTTTCTAATATGAGAAGAATATGGTGGGGACCCATAAACTTATATTGCATCACTAGTCAAACTCTATGATTATTTCAGTAGCAAAATTCAGTTAAACTAAATGTAATTTTTAGCTTCACTATGAATGGTTTATATTTTTAATTTTTAAATCAAATTATTCAACACTGTATGGCAACGGCCTTGCCGCAGTGGATACACCGGTTCCCGTCAGATCACCGAAGTTAAGCGCTGTCGGGCGTGGCCGCACTTGGATGGGTGACCATTCGGGCTGTCCTGCGCTGTTGCCATTTTTCGGGGTGCACTCAGCCTCGTGATGCCAACTGAGGAGCTACTCGACCGAATAGTAGCGGCTCCGGTCAAAGAAAACCATCATTACGACCGGGAGAGCGGTGTGCTGACCACACGCCCCTCCTATCCGCATCCTCATCTGAGGACGACACGGCGGTCGGATGGTCCCGATGGGCCACTTGTGGTCTGATGACGGTGCGCATTCAACACTGAGCTCAATTAAATTCAAAAATTCGTTAATGATAGTAATCAAAGCTAAATTAAGTTTCAAATGAGTATAACTTATTTGCCTTTTTTCATCACCTGTGAAGCAAGTATTTTAGACAGTCATATTTACACAGTCTGGCACTGGATTTTTGCAAAACGACTTTTTGCAATAAGTTGAGAGTATTTTCGTAAAAAACTTTTAATAATCCTTGCACATCTCATAAACATAAATAATCAATAATAGTGCGTTTGAAACAGGATGCTCGGTTTTATAAACACTAAGGAGGGGAGCCTGCATAGTTTCATGGTCAGGATAAAAGTTATGGCTCTAAACACAGATTTATAGCACTTGGATTATTATTAAAATCACTCTCACAAATTAACTGGTCCATGCTCTGATACATATCTGTATGCATGAAGTTGGTGGAGCAGTGGCGAAGTTGTGGTGGCAGGCGATGTGGTGGCTAACTGTATTCACGGCTTTTTATGTTTGAATGCTCTATACAGTTTCTTTTTGGCGACAGATTTTTAATGTGTTAGAGCCATTCCTAATTGCCGAGAGTACCATGCAACAACCAAATCGACATCCGAGGTAAAATTCCTTGCAAAGCGGCTTCCAATTGCCTCTCTTGGCACAGTCGATGTGTATCGTGCAACGGCTAGCCACTGACTGCGTACCGTTCACACCAAGGAGACGCCCAGTTCGACCGCCAAAATCACCTTTTACATCTCGCCAAGCCACTTCCGTTGCGGAGCGATTTCCCTTCATCTTTTGCATTTTACAATACAAGTGCCCTAAGCATGAACCAGCTTCCAATATACAATGTTTTTCTTCTATATATACACATATTATAAAGTTTCATTATTTTAAACATCATTTAGCTTTTTCCATATATGCTTTACTACTTTACAAAACTTTAAATTTCATGACGCAAATCAATGACCTTAATCAACAAAGAATATGTACTTCGTAATTACAGATACAGTTACATAATATAAACCTACTTCTAATCAATATATGTGTTACACCAAGATTGACGATCTCTTACAGAAGCTCGAAATTTAGCGCGGACTTCAATGCGAGATCCTTATAACAGTTTCCACAACGAATCTTTGTCTCGAAACCTACCAGAAAATCCAAAGAGATTTTGGTCCAATGTGAAGTATGTTAGCGGCAAGTAAAAATCGATGCCTTCTCCGCGCGATTGCAATGGAGGTGCTATCGAAGACAGTGCTGCTAAAGCTGAGTTACTAAGCACAGCCTTCCGAAATGGCTTCACAAAAGAAGGGGAAGTAAATATTCCAGAATTCGAATCAAGAACAGATACCAACATGAGTAACGTAGAAGTAAATATCCTCGGAGTATTGAAGCAACTTAAATCGCTTAATAAAAGCAAGTCTTCTGGTCCAGACTGTATACCAATTAGGTTCCTTTCAGAGTATGCTGATGCATTATCTCCATCCTTTATAACCATATACAACGGTTCGCTCGACGAAAGATCCGTAGCCTAAGACTGGACAAATGCACAGGTCACACCAATATTCAAGAAAGGTAGCAGGAATAATCCACGTAACTATAGGCCCATATCGTTCACGCCGATATGCAGTGCGATTCTGGAACAGATACTGTGTTCGGACACTATGAATTACCTCGAAGAAAACGGTCTATTGACGCACAGTCAACACGGACACACGAAGTGGCCGTGCGGTTAAAGGCGCTGCAGTCTGGAACCGCAAGACCGCTACGGTCGCAGGTTCGAATCCTGCCTCGGGCATGGATGTTTGTGATGTCCTTAGGTTAGTTAGGTTTAACTAGTTCTACGTTCTAGGGGACTAATGACCTCAGCAGTTGAGTCCCATAGTGCTCAGAGCCATTTGAAGCCAACATGGACACAGAAAACATCCTTCTTGTGGAAAACAACGAGCTCTTTTGCCGCATGAAGTTTTGAGTGCTACTGACAAGGGTTTCAGATCGATTCCGTATATCTGGATTTCCCGAAGGCTTTTGACACTGTACCACACAAGCTGCTTGTCGTGAAATTGCGTATTTATGGAATGTCGTCTCAGTTGTGTGACTGGATTTGTGAATTCCTGTCAGAGCGGTCACAGTTCGTAGTAACTGACGGAAAGTCATCGAGTAAAACTGATTTCTGATTTTCCCCAAGGTAGTGTTACAGGCCTTCTGGTGTTCCTTATTTATGTAAACGATTTGGGAGACAATCTGAGCAGCCGTCATAGGTTGTCTTTAGATGTCACTGTCGTTTATCGACTAAAAATGTCATCAGAAGATCAAAACCAACTGCAAAACGATTTAGGAAAGATATCTGAATGTTGAGAAAAGTGGTAATTGACCCTAAATAACGAGAAGAGTGAGGTCATCCACATTGGTCCTAAAAGGAGTTTGTTAAATTTCAGTTACACGATAAATCAGTCTAATCTAAAGGCTGCAAATTCAACTAAATACCTAGGAATTAAAATTACTGACAACTTAAACTGGAAGGAAGACATTGAAAATATTGTGGGGAAGACCAACCAAAGACTGCGTTTTATTGACAGGATACTTAGAAAATATAACAGATCTACTAGAGAGACTACCTACACTATGTTTGTAGTGTAGGCTCTTTTAGAATACTGCTGCGCGGTGTGGGATCCTTTCCAGATAGAACTGACGGGGTACATCGAAAAAGTTCAAATAAGGGCAGCACGTTTTGCATTATCGCGAAATATGGGAGAGAGAGTCACTGAAATGATACAAGATCTGGGCTGGACATTATTAAAAGAAAGGTGTTTTTCGTTGCGACGGAATCGTCTCACGAAATTCCAATCACCAACTTTCTCCTCCGAATGTAAAAATATTATGCTGACGCAGACCTACATAGGGAGAAACTATCACCACGATAAAATAAGGGAAATAAAAGCTCGTACGGAAAAGTATTGGTGTTCGTTCTTTCCGCGTGCTGTACGAGATTGGAATAATAGGGAATTGTGAAGGTGGTTCGATGAACCCTCTGCCAGGCCCTTAAATGTGATTTGCAGAGTATCCATGCAGATGTAGATGTAGAAACAAATTTACTTACTTGTTAAGCACCATTAAACGTGATTGTTGCTTTCGTTCCAGCGATTCCAACGCTAATCATAATTCTACTGTGCAGATATAGGTTATAGATATCTTCCGACAAATAAAAAGAAAACTACATACCAAAGACACATATTGCCTGATAAAAAAAGCGACGCACGCAGAAAGTAAGGAGCAAACCAAATGAAACTTCATGGGTAGAGAGGATATGTGATGGTGTTGCTTTGATTACAAAATAGTCAAATTTTCAAAGAATTAGGCTGTGTGGCACAACGATACTGTCGCATGAAAGGTGATACATGAAGAGGCAGGATGTCGTTACGTACTGTAGTGCTGTTAGACATCTCTCAGTCTCTACCGGCAGTGACCTGAAGTCAAACCAAATGACTCTTCACTCCACGCCACCGTGATTAATATCGTTACGTCTGTGCAAAACATTCGAAGGATGAAACCTCTCCTCAGGCCACCGCCGTACTCGCCGACGATGCACATCCGAGGTAGCACAGAGCTGTGTTTCATTGCAGAGCGCAGTGCGATGCCATTCTTAAGCAACCGACACTGCTCAGTCACAGCATCACTCCCAAGGCAGCAGTCTGTGTTGTGATGCTAAAGACAGCACGCGCGTGTGACGGGAAATCCCTAGTGCAGCTTCTGCGTCTTCGACCAATTCTTTCATGGAGTTCTTTCATATTTTCAGATGCCAGGCGCATTTGTGAAGCTGTTACGATGTACTTGTATATCGACCCCTCCTTATGTTGGTCAGACGTGGTCGACGGAAACCTTAACGACAAGTATGCCTGCCCTCACGTTTCCATACAGTCCAATTTCGGGCCACTATCACCTCACAAGCCCTGCATATCTGCATGGTTCGACCAGCCAGCCAAATGGAGACCTACTATGAGCTCTCTTTGAAACGCAGTCAAGTACCGATAACACCATGTCGCACGAGTACACGACATCTCCATATCCTTCAATGTGATCATTCGACATCTGATGCTGTCCACACTCCTTATATTGTTGATGTACAGGTCTAATGTCTATTCTGTGCAATGGAGTGCCGAGCGGTTCTAGGCGCTACAGTCTGGAACCGCGCGACCGTTACGGTCGCAGGTTCGAATACTGCCACGGGCATGGATGTGTGTGATGTCCTTAGGTTAGTAAGGTTTAAGTAGTTCTAAATTCTATGGGACTGATGACCTCAGATGTTAAGTCCCATAGTGCTCAGAGCCATTTGAACCATTTGTGATCTTCTCAAGAAATTTCAATCACCAGTTTTCTCCTCCGATTGCGAAAACTTTCTGTTGACACCCACCTACATAGAGATAAATAATCATCGCGATAAAATAAGAGAAATCAGGGCCCACACAGAAATTTTTAAGTGCTCGTTTTTTCCCGCGTGGCGTTCGAGAGTGGAACGGCAAAGAGACAGCTTGATGGTTGAACCCTCTGCCAAACACATTATTGTGAACAGCAGAGTAATAACGTAGATGTAGATGTCAGCAATGTATAGAAGGGCAAATGAAGCAGCGCCATCAGGCCCGAGAGACCACGCTATAGTTGATGGACTACTGTTTCATCCTCACTCATCCTTCATCGGATGGCGTGTGGAGGAGCATGGAAAGTCCAGTAGCAATAGCAATGTGTGCGTTGACGAATATCTATACACACTCTTGTGCTGGTATACAAACACACTTTTCTGTAAATGTATGGGCCGGTTTTGTCGACGATTTTGTGCCTAGACCTTACTAGCCTCCTGATACAATTAACGAATTCGTCTACAGTTCGTTCCTTCAATATGTCATGCCACAGTTTCTAGAAGATATTCGTCAGGCTATGTGGTTTCAGCATGAAGAGGCGCCGACACGCGTTGCTTTTGATGTTAGGAACCACAACGAAGTATAATTAGGACGGCAGAGGTCTAGTCTATGTGGTCCTTTTTGATAGCGAGCTCGGTCGCGAGATATGATACAAACGGACTACTTCTTCCGGCGGTATGCGAAGAGCTTACCTAGTTTACGAGTATCCATTCGATACTCACTCTGACCTGGCTGCTAGGGCACAAAACCCCTGGGATTCTTTGGTATGTAAGACAGTCCATGGTACGTCTCTGTACACTCTGCCGTGATCATGGTGTTGGACATTTTGAACAGTACCCGTAAGACAACAGTTCTACAGTTGTTACGTGCTGTACTATACACAGTGTGATAAAAATATACGTGTTTTATCTGAGGTTTGTTACATTACTCTTTGTTTTATGCTGTACGTTTTTGTAGATGCATATACAGGCTTCTTTATTGTTGTAGAGGTACTTTGACAGAAACAAGGGTGGTTGCGATAACAAACCGGATATTTCATAATAACGTTATTACTGCGTACCGATCCGCCGGTGGTCATGGATCCCTCGGACCAAAATTCACAAAATATATCCCAGGACAACCCCTGAAAATCGAACTACTACGACAAGCTCTTGGGCTCTCCTTCTACTTGCGCTAGAACCTCGAGGACCGGAAAAAATTCTGTTACCTTATACATTAAAAGTTAAGTTCACCTTGTAAAACAGTTTATGAAAGTGTCGCTCAAAAAACAGGGAATTTTTCAAATATCTCTAATACATTTTTACACATCAGAAGCGAAATTTAAAGAATGTTGTCGAACCTGACAAGCGAAAGATGATTTTTGATGGAACTTCGAATAAGAAATGACTGTGAATGGGAAGGAATCATAGATACTATTCAAGTAGCATCTTACCAACTTTTTAGACAGTAAAAAAGATTCACATTACATTTCTGTCGCAGGCAATAATCTGGAAAATTTCGAGACGTTAGGCTGTTGAACATCAAGAGTCATCTTTCTTTTCCTTGTGTCATTGTCCCGCATCTGCGCGGGGTCTGCCACCTTACTGTTGGATGTGGCGTGATTAATTTAAAGGGTGACCTCATGCCCTTCCTGTCGCCACTCCCCGTTGCCCCCCCCCACCCCCACCCCGCCCCCATCCCTGTCCGGGACAGAATATGTGTAACGCGACTGTCTATGTATAGTGGTGTTATCCACGTAAAGTGCGACCGTTTTTCTAAATGTTTACGAAAGGTGTAACTGAGGCGGGTCTTAGTGCCCAACCCGATATTAATGTAGTCGGATGTGGGAAACCGCCTAAAATCCACATCCAAGCTGACTGGTGCACTGCGCGGATTCGATCGGGGTCCGGTGCCCCTGCCCGCATCCTAGAAGCTGCGTCCTAACATGGGCGGCTATATGGGTGGGTCAATGAACATCAAGAGTCACCTTTCGAAAAGTCTCCTCGATTGTTTCCATGAATTTTCGAGTGATGTTGGTGCAGATCAGGTTGTATGCTCTTATCAAGACATCAATGTAGTGGGAATACCGTATCAAGCTCGTTTGAATACCAGTACGACGGTAAACTACAGTAGCTAACTTCAGCGATATGTACGACACGCAATTCTGGGATTAAAAGCTATGTTACAAGTCTTAAGGAAAAGAGAGAGAGGAAATATGAGCTAATGGATACACAATTAACATGTAAGATTACATGTCTTTTGCTAGTTTTCTAATTTATAAGCAAAGCTACAACGTGGCAAAATGGTGTGTGATAGAAAAAACAGAAGTTACATGCGGATTAAGCATCAGAAAATCATGTAATTAAGCTATTACCTAATAAAAGAAATAAAAGTATGGTTTAGTTTACTTGTGTAATTATTAAGAAATTGCCAAATGTGATACTAGCCATTTCGTAAATCAAAATGAAAAATCGTACTTACGATGGATGGAAGTGTCAACAGCAAAGAAATTTTCTTGGAGATTAAAAACTGTATACCGGAATGGGAGTGGATCACGGACGTTTGGATTTCCAGGGGTTTCTCCTCTCAACTTAGCCACAGAGCACACCTCAAATTATCTTCCTATAGGTGTGATCCTTATGAAACTATAGAATCTAGCCTGCAAAAGCCTGCTGGATTAGCATTCATAATAAAATGCAGAATGGTTAAGTCGCAGCCTTGAGATTATTTGCAGAATGAACCCTTCATCTTGCATCAGGATTTCCTATGAAGGAATCTTCTGTCATTAAAATATCAGGATGTATGGAACTCGTACCTTTAATCAGCCTTTTAGAATATGTGTCTTCATAAATAGTTCGTTTTTAGGCGTATAATGACATATTAACTAATCAGTGCCCAATGTTTAATTTGATGTGAATTAAGTATTGCACACTAGTACACTCTTAAGTCTTAATAATCCTTGGTAAAAGCTATTCCGGTACGACAGGGATTCTATGAAAATTCATTAAAAGTACTGTCAGCATTTACTGCCACATTTAGACCCCGCAAGCCACCGCAAGATGTATGTATGAGACAGCTCTGTAACGCTCTCACGCCGATTAAACGATTCCTCGACGGACTGCACCGCTCTTCGTTGGATGTCTTCCCTTATATTAATCAAACTGATTACGGTCCCAGATCGATGAACAATACTCAAGAATCGTTGAAACTAGTGTTTTCTATGCCATTTCTTTCGTGGATAATTTACTTTTCTTTAATATCCTTCTATTGCCTCTCAGCCTGACATCTGTTTTCCTACAAAAAGTTTTATATGTCCATTCTACTTCAGGGCGCTACCGACTGTTACTCCGAGGTATGTTACAGTTGTTATTGGTTCCAGTGTTTTATCGCCCCTAGCGAACACCTGTTTAATGTATAATATGTTATATTTCTTACGTTCATGGTCAAATTCCGTTCTTTATAGAACTTATCAACCCCGTTATTTGCGCGAATTTCATGACCTTTTCGTAGACATCTAATGCCACGTACCTCCAAAAACCTAGCAACAAACTGTCGTCTCCCATATACGCAGAATCAGTGATTAATTTCGTTCCAAGCACGGACAAACACGATTTAAGCGAGTGGTCATAATGTTTTGGCTCATCAAAGTAAATCTTCGATAGGGTGCCTCTTGAAACACAATACAAAAAATGGTTCAAATGGCTCTGAGCACTATGGGACTTAACATCTTAGGTCATCAGTCCCCTAGAACTTAGAACTACTGAAACCTAACTAACCTAAGGACATCACACACATGCGTGCCCGAGGCAGGATTCAAACCTGCGACTGTAGCAGTCACGCGGTTCCGGACTGCAGCGCCAGAACCGCACGGCCACCGCGGCCGGCGAACACAATACACATACTGTCTCTTGATTACGGAAGCATACATCATACGAGCACCAACAATTTGCCCGTTCCATTTCACTTAGCTGCAACGTAATGCACCCGAAACTACACAGAACACTGTTCTGACCACTTACAACGTACTGAAGACACTGCACGGGTGCCATTCGTTGTTAAATACAACGCAACCTGCAGCCTTGGGTAGCATCTCCACTTATGTCCAGGCATGTATTCCTCTTGATGTTTCCATGTTTTCTGTCCAACCCATATATTTAAAGGGTGATGCAGCTTAGACAGGCCACCCCAAATACATTCAGAATGAATAAATACTGCATATCGAGGAGCGATTTAAATGTATTTGAGTTATCAAGGTAAAGGAGACTACGGGCTGAAGTTTTATGACCTTTATTTGTAGACGCTGTAGTCCACGTAGTTGCTGACACTCCAGGCAGGGCAAAGCTACGGGTTTTCCGCCTCTTACTGGGACGTGAATGCGTTACTTCCGGTTGTGCAAATGCCTGTTAGGTAGGTGTTGCATAGAAGGCAGCACCTGGTCGCGTTGAGGTGTTTGGTTCACCCAGCGTCAATTTGTCAGCGATAATCTTGTGGTCAGTGGACAGGAAATGGAGCGCTATTGTTGGGAGGAAAGGAGAGACATGTACTGTGCTTACGGGGCAGCGGATGGAAATGCTCACGCAGCCAACGTCTGTTCGTTCAGCCGTTTCCGAATCGTTGAGTGCACATTTACTGCCATCCATAGGACCCCACTAAACACAGTTTCACTAGAAGTTACCACTGGCACGTTCTCGTAATGTCACATGTACACTCCTGGAAATTGAAATAAGAACACCGTGAATTCATTGTCCCAGGAAGGGGAAACCTTATTGACACATTCCTGGGGTCAGATACATCACATGATCACACTGACAGAACCACAGGCACATAGACACAGGCAACAGAGCATGCACAATGTCGGCACTAGTACAGTGTATATACACCTTTCGCAGCAATGCAGGCTGCTATTCTCCCAGGGAGACGATCGTAGAGGTGCTGGATGTAGTCCTGTGGAACGGCTTGCCGTGCCATTTCCACCTGGCGCCTCAGTTGGACCAGCGTTCGTGCTGGACGTGCAGACCGCGTGAGACGACGCTTCATCCAGTCCCAAACATGCTCAATGGGGGACAGATCCGGAGATCTTGCTGGCCAGGGTAGTTGACTTACACCTTCTAGAGCACGTTGGGTGGCACGGGATACATGCGGACGTGCATTGTCCTGTTGGAACAGCAAGTTCCCTTGCCGGTCTAGGAATGGTAGAACGATGGGTTCGATGACGGTTTGGATGTACCGTGCACTATTCAGTGTCCCCTCGACGATCACCAGTGGTGTACGGCCAGTGTAGGAGATCGCTCCCCACACCATGATGCCGGGTGTTGGCCCTGTGTGCCTTGGTCGTATGTAGTCCTGATTGTGGCGCTCACCTGCACGGCGCCAAACACGCATACGACCATCATTAGCACCAAGGCAGAAGCGACTCTCATCGCTGAAGACGACACGTCTCCAATCGTCCCTCCATTCACGCCTGTCGCGACACCACTGGAGGCGAGTTGCACGATGTTGGGGCGTGAGCGGAAGACGGCCTAACGGTGTGCGGGACCGTAGCCCAGCTTCATGGAGACGGTTGCGAATGGTCCTCGCCGATACCCCAGGAGCAACAGTGTCCCTAATTTTCTGGGAAGTGGCGGTGCGGTCCCCTACGGCACTGCGTAGGATCCTGCGGTCTTGGCGTGCATCCGTGCGTCGCTGCGGTCCGGTCCCAGGTCGACGGGCACGTGCACCTTCCGCCGACCACTGGCGACAACATCGATGTACTGTGGAGACCTCACGCCCCACGTGTTGAGCTATTCGGCGGTACGTCCACCCGGCCTCCCGCATGCCCACTATACGCCCTCGCTCAAAGTCCGTCAACTGCACATACGGTTCACGTCCACGCTGTCGCGGCATGCTACCAGTGTTAAAGACTGCGATGGAGCTCCGTATGCCACGGCAAACTGGCTGACACTGACGGCGGCGGTGCACAAATGCTGCGCAGCTAGCGCCATTCGACGGCCAACACCGCGGTTCCTGGTGTGTCCGCTGTGCCGTGCGTGTGATCATTGCTTGTACAGCCATCTCGCAGTGTCCGGAGCAAGTATGGTGGGTCTGACACACCGGTGTCAATGTGTTCTTTTTTCCATTTCCAGGAGTGTATATTTAAGGCCTACTTCGTAAGCCGGGGTATTCATTTTGTGTTACAGATGCGAAACCCTGTCAGACGTGGTCTTCAACGCACATTGCGTACACCAGGGCTTGAGGACACTTTAGCACTGCTGGAAAACACAACATTAACAGGCTGGCGGCATGTTGCCCGGGAAATGGGTGTAGGCCATTCCGCAATTTGGCGATTGTGGCATGGAGATGATTTGCATCCCCCACCGCCTTCGGAGGGTTCACGCCCTTAACCCAGACGATTTTCCACGTGGAATATAATTCTGTCAGTGGTTTTTGCTAGTGTTTTCCACGCAGTTGGACTTTCTGAACCATGTACTTTTTACGGGTGAGGCATCATTTACACGAGAGGATACAAGGTATGTTCAACAGCCACAATCAACACATGTGGGCACAGAAATATCCGGACGTCGCCTATGTTCGTGATCACCAAGATAGCTTCGATGTCAACATCTGGGCCAGCTTGGTAGGCGATAATCTGGTAGGTCAATACATGCTCGCACAGCGACTGAACGCAAACAGATACTGTTTATGAGAAACTCTGCCAGAGTTGTTAGAACATGTTCCACTCAACGTGCGACAACGAATGGAGTACCAAAACAATAGTGCACCTGCGCACTTCGCACATGCAACGCGAATGCATCTGGATGAAACATTTGGTGAGAACGTGGTAGGGCACGGTGGGCCTGCCGCATGGCCTGCACATTCACCGGCTTGATTTCCACTGATTCTTTCTACTGGGGCCACCTGTTGACTATGTATCACCCATTGCTACTGATGAAGAGCTGATAGCGCGCATTATCGCAGCCTACGATGCAATTTCCACTTTTCCAGTAGTGTGTGAAAGAGTGCGACAATCACTCCAGCGTCGTTCTACGACGTGAGCTCTGGCAGGAGGGCGTAATTTCAAGCACATTTGATAACTGTTTTCAAATAAAGGTTGTGAAACTTCACCCCGACTTTTCATTTACCTTGCTGCCACAAATACGTGGAAAATGTTGCCCTGCAGACCTGCTCGGATGGCATGTTGTGTGCCTACCCTCTTGGCGAGTAGCGACACTATTCAAAGACGCCTAGCGCTGGACGATAAGGGATGCAGACATGGGGTGCTTTTTGAAATATGCTTGTTATGACCTAGTACTCTATATGTACTCTAATAAACCTATGGGCAGACATAGGCTACATGTACGTCCGAAGATTTATTAGAGTATTGTTTCAAAATTTAAACTAAATCGCTCAACAAATTTCCGAGATTTTTGCTAAAAAATCTGCCATATACACTCCTGGAAATTGAAATAAGAACACCGTGAATTCATTGTCCCAGGAAGGTGAAACTTTATTGACACATTCCTGGGGTCAGATACATCACATGATCACACTGACAGAATCACAGGCACATAGACACAGGCAACAGAGCATGCACAATGTCGGCACTAGTACAGTGTATATCCACCTTTCGCAGCAATGCAGGCTGCTATTCTCCCATGGAGACGATCGTAGAGATGCTGGATGTAGTCCTGTGGAACGGCTTGCCATGCCATTTCCACCTGGCGCCTCAGTTGGACCAGCGTTCATGTTGGACGTGCAGACCGCGTGAGACGACGCTTCATCCAGTCCCAAACATGCTCAATGGGGGACAGATCCGGAGATCTTGCTGGCCAGGGTAGTTGACTTACACCTTCGAGAGCACGTTGGGTGGCACGGGATACATGCGGACGTGCATTGTCCTGTTGGAACAGCAAGTTCCCTTGCCGGTCTAGGAATGGTAGAACGATGGGTTCGATGACGGTTTGGATGTACCGTGCACTATTCAGTGTCCCCTCGACGATCACCAGTGGTGTACGGCCAGTGTAGGAGATCGCTCCCCACACCATGATGCCGGGTGTTGGCCCTGTGTGCCTCGGTCGTATGCAGTCCTGATTGTGGCGCTCACCTGCACGGCGCCAAACACGCATACGACCATCATTGGCACCAAGGCAGAAGCGACTCTCATCGCTGAAGACGACACGTCTCCATTCGTCCCTCCATTCACGCCTGTCGCGACACCACTGGAGGCGGGCTGCACGATGTTGGGGCGTGAGCGGAAGACGGCCTAACGGTGTGCGGGACCGTAGCCCAGCTTCATGGAGGCGGTTGCGAATGGTCCTCGCCGATACCCCAGGAGCAACAGTGTCCCTAATTTGCTGGGAAGTGGCGGTGCGGTCCCCTACGGCACTGCGTAGGATCCTACGGTCTTGGCGTGCATCCGTGCGTCGCTGCGGTCCGGTCCCAGGTCGACGGGCACGTGCACCTTCCGCCGACCACTGGCGACAACATCGATGTACTGTGGAGACCTCACGCCCCACGTGTTGAGCAATTCGGCGGTACGTCCACCCGGCCTCCCGCATGCCCAGTATACGCCCTCGCTCAAAGTCCATCAACTGCACATACGGTTCACGTCCACGCTGTCGCGGCATGCTACCAGTGTTAAAGACTGCGATGGAGCTCCGTATGCCACGGCAAACTGGCTGACACTGACGGCGGTGGTGCACAAATGCTGCGCAGCGAGCGCCATTCGACGGCCAACACCGCGGTTCCTGATGTGTCCGCTGTGCCGTGCGTGTGATCATTGCTTGTACAGCTCTCTCGCAGTGTCCGGAGCAAGTATGGTGGGTCTGACACACCGGTGTCAATGTGTTCTTTTTTCTATTTCCAGGAGTGTAGCTTGTGCCCGCCCAACCGCGTATCGGAGTATCGTACCTGAAAGTGAAGTCAATCGCTGAAGAGTTCTTCGAGAGGTTTGGCTACAACGTCACACTATGACTTGTCTTTATATACAGGGTTATTACAAATGATTGAAGCGATTTCACAACTCTACAATAACTTTATTATTTGAGATATTTTCACAATGCTTTGCACACACATACAAAAACTCAAAAAGTTTTTTTAGGCATTCACAAATGTTCGATATGTGCCCCTTTAATGATTCGGCAGACATCAAGCCGATAATCAAGTTCCTCGCACACTCGGCGCAGCATGTCCCCATCAATGAGTTCGAAAGCATCGTTGATGCGAGCTCGCAGTTCTGGCACGTTTCTTGGTAGAGGCGGTTTAAACACTGAATCTTTCACATAACCCCACAGAAAGAAATCGCATGGGGTTAAGTCGGGAGAGCGTGGAGGCCACGACATGAATTGCTGATCATGATCTCCACCACGACCGATCCATCGGTTTTCCATCGGGTGTCAGGGCTTGTAGCAATTGTAAACGGTAAGGCTTCTGCTTTAGCCTTTTCCGTAAGATTTTCCAAACCGTCGGCTGTGGTACGTTTAGCTCCCTGCTTGCTTTATTCGTCGACTTCCGGGGGCTACGCGTGAAACTTGCCCACACGCGTTCAACCGTTTCTTCGCTCACTGCAGGCCGACCCGTTGATTTCCCCTTACAGAGGCATCCAGAAGCTTTAAACTGCGCATACCACCGCCGAATGGAGTTAGCAGTTGGTGGATCTTTGTTGAACTTCGTCCTGAAGTGTCGTTGCACTGTTATGACTGACTGATGTGAGTGCATTTCAACCATGACATACGCTTTCTCGGCTCCTGTCGCCATTTTGTCTCACTGCGCTCTCGAGCTCTCTGGCGGCAGAAACCTGAAGTGCGGCTTCAGCCAAACAAAACTTTATGAGTTTTTCTACGTATCTGTTGTGTGTCGTGACCATATGTCAATGAATGGAGCTACAGTGAATTTATGAAATCGCTTCAATCATTTGTAATAGCCCTGTAGTAGTATAGATAACTGTTGTTAAAACCGAGCGCATCTAGAGTTAACTTAAGAATCAACTCACCACAATCCTGCTTTCCTGAGGTGCTTTGTTTCTGAAGATATAACATACTCTGATGCCATAGCGTTACTCCTTATTTCCTTATTTTTGTTTTTTAGAATAGATTATTGAGCAGCTCCACTCATTTGGAATTTTATGTTATTGTGCCACACAATAAACCGGTAAAGAAATAACTGTATCACCCATAAACGTCTCCACAAAAACAATTATCAGTCACATATTTGACGTCATCGTTGGTCTTTCCAAAACGTTACTTATCTTTATTAGAGTTGTACATCCTGTAAGGATCGTAAAATGTAGAAACATACCGATATCTCTTTTCTGTAAGGAATCCGCCGACACTTTGCTGAAAAAAACCGAGGCTTAATTAGCCAAAATATTTGTGGGGTAATATTTGCAAACAGATTTAAACATGACTATGCCGCGATTGAGTTCAGTTTCTCGCGAATAGGACATATGTGTAACCACTGGCATGCCTCACTTGCTATTATGTGTACGTATCGTTGAAATACGAAACACAGTAAGTAAAATTTCGTTTCTTGCTGGGTTGTTTTCGAAATCAGCTTTACGTAAACACAATTAGTTTATTTTTATCACCCAGCCTTTGTGGCCGAACGGTTCTAGGCACTTCAGTCTGGAACCGTGCGACCGCTACGGTCGCAGGTTCGAATTCTGCCTCGGGCATGGATGTGTGTGATGTCCCTAGGTTAGTTAGGTTTAAGTAGTTCTAAGTTCTAGGGGCCTGATGACCTCAGATGTTAAGTCCCATAGTGCTCAGAGCCATTTGAACCATTTTATTTTTATATTTACCCAGACATGTTTCGACATCAATGTGTCATCTTCTGTCGGTCAAATTTTTATATCTGTAAAGTAATAGCAAACATTTATAATAATTTAACTGCTGTAGGCCTAAGAAGTACAATACTTGCATCACAGTACAGAAGAATCTAAGACCTAAGAACACCTCTGTAGACAAATTCTCCTAAGCTGGAGTATATCAGTTAACCTGCAGTTCATGCCAGTCAGTCTACATCGGCCAAACATGCACAAATTTCAAAACGAGGTACTCCGAACACGTCAGAGCCCTAAGAATTGCTAGTACACACTCCACTTTTGCAGACCATGTAATAGAAGAAAACCACCACTCAAAAAACATGGAGACTGATCTTAAGATCCTCAGACAAAGCAACAGTCTCTATCAAAAACTTACAATAGAAGAGAACTACCACATAAAAAAAGCAATAATACAGGGAAAGAGAGTCCTGAACGAAAATACAACACTGTGCAACAAAACATTGTTTGGAACGCTCAACAACACAACACAAAAACGTAACAGGAAAAAAAGCTACTGTTTTCTTGGCTCCCTCCCCACCCCTCTTTCCATCTCTCTCTCTCTCTCTCTCTCTCTCTCTCTCTCTCTCTCACACACACACACACACACACACACACACACACACACTCAAAATCAGCGCCATAACAATCACAAGGCCGACGATGAGCAAGTGAGCAACGACAATAACATGACACCTCTCACTGAGTGTGTTGTCAAAAGTGTCTGTTCAGATCACATTCCGCCATATTTTGTGTAAGTGCATGTGAGCGGAAATTTTCTGAGAAACTGAATGAAAACAATGCACTAAATAGTAACTGATTGAGACAACAGCAAGGGACACGAAACAGGACGGAAAATGTAAGTACAGAAACGTACATAATCTCTACCCTCGAAACAGCTCTCCACAAATAGGGAATAATTATCTTCATTGATAGTTTGCAGATGACATGCTGTCAAAAAACAAAAAAACAAAAAACGACGAAAACGAGCACTAAAGTCGATGTATAATAATACAGTTCAGTTAGCGATGTAATTTTAAGGTGAGTGTCTAAACAAAACGAAACAAATTGCAAATATAGTACTTGTTAGGCCTACAGCAGTTAAATTATTACAAATGTGATACTGTACTTTACAGATATAAAAATTTGACCCACAGAAGATGACACATTCGTGTCGAAACATGTCTGGGTAGATATAAAAAGAAACTAATTGTGTTTGCATAAGGTTAATTTCCAAAGCAACCCAGTTTTTAAACCGCAAACACGGAAGAACGAAAAGAGAAGCTTCAGAACTTAGTAAATGAGTATCCGTTCCTTACCTTTTCTTTCGAACTTACTGCCATGGAACTGCTTGATATTGAAGAAATTCGCCCTTTTCCGCAATTATTTCAGGGATCGGAATGCCAACACGAATATTCCACTCAGTGATATTTTACTTCTATTGTTGAAGTTAATTGTTTTAAGATAGTGTGGAGACAGGGGGATAGCACAAGTCACTGATTGCTCGAAGAAAGTTGAATCCTTTATTTATTTCCCAATAATTTGCTATACAAGACTCGTGCTTACGTCAGGCGGTCAGTGGGTGGACTGCGTCGAACCCACGGTTCACACTGCAGCGATGTGTGGATGAGACGAAGCCATCAGTCGCTGCTATCAGCTCGGCTGGACGGCGTGGCGATCTTGCGAGGTGCCAGGCTAGCAGTCACGGGTGGCCGTACTGCACTGAATCAGCTGTTGGCTAGGCTGCAGGTGAGGCGAGTTGGCGGATTGCCTTGCCGTATGGCTTACGTCAAGTGGACCGTTGGCTGGGAGGTCCTCAGTACGCCTCGCGGACCATTTGTACTGTGGCTGTACTCCCTGGCAGGCAGTTGTGTCACGATGACCGTTGAGCGTTACCGAACTTACGGTCGAGGACCACACTACGGCTGATGCTGACACGATGACGTGCTGATGAGTTGCCCTAGCCGGGCAAGGTGGCCAGTATTGATACGCGCCAGAGCGGGCTTGCACTTGAGCGGACGTGCCAGGGGCCAAGTACACGACTTGCTGCAACACCACCGAAGAGACTCGGACTGTGGTAGAACCTTTGGACATCTGCCAATCGGTCGTGCTTGGTGTACTGAGATAGGCGAAGTGGCGAAACGCTGCTCCAGATTGTTACGATAAGCAGAGCGTTTACGACTTCTTTGGCTCGCCACACGATAGCAGGAAAACCTGCTTCATACTTCATCCTAAATGCAGGACCATTCGTGTGAGGTATTTTAATCATAAACCTCTTTGGTGGTACATAGTAATTGTTTCCTGTCAACGACATTATTGATAGCTTCATATTAAGGCAGTTACAAGAAAACAAAGTTTCCTGTGAGATTGAGGTTAACTGCCTCCCTGATTACTATGGGTCTAGACGTCGAGAATAGTTATTCCTTGCCAAAAACAAGACAGTGCAATGAGTGGACAATTTAATTCTACTGTTTTTTTAAATAATGTTTACGCTGTGCTAATATACCGGCTGGTTATAATAAAAGTGCAGCTACCCACTTGTGTGTGCTGTAATTATCGTATGGTAGCGAAACTTGGTAGATTTTCTAAAGCGTTAATGCGGAACCGATCTGTGGTGGAAAAAAATATTTCTAAGTCTGAATAGCAGGTGCGAATCTGGTGCTGTGAATGCAACAAAGACATAGAAATGTTTGCATACATAATGGATTAGGAACAGGACATGGGCAGAAAAGGACAAACAAGTGAGAAACGCGTAATGTTGAATTTTGTTAACTACCACTTTCACAGTTTCTGTAATATGAGCACCGGGGACATCGATGAGATGCTGTACAGCACCTGATTTGCACCTGGTGGCCAAAATTGGAACTATTTTTTCCAGCGTAAATAGGTTCCGCATAAACGCATTATCAAATCTACGAAATTTTGCTGCCATACGATATTTGCAGCCCATACCGGACCTTCGTGAGTAGCTGCAATTTAATGATAACTACCTGGTACATTCAGAAGTCAGAGATTCATTATCAGTGCATCCACATGTTGTTTACATAGATTTTTGAAGGTCATGTTTGAAAATTGTGAAAATAACATGTGGAAGTTTCTTCACTGTGTTGTCATATGGGGCAGTAATTAGTTCAAATGTTCAAATGTGTGTGAAATCTTATGGGACTTAACTGCTAAGGTCATCAGCCCCTAAGCTTATACACTACTTAACCTAAATTATCCTAAGGACAAACACACACACCCATGCCTGAGGGAGGTCTCGAACCTCCGACGCGACCAGCCGCACAGTCCATGACTGCAGCGCAGTAATTAGTAAAATTCGGAAACACGCGTCTCTAGTGTGTTGACATCGGGATGAACGTCTTTACACAAGAACTGAAGTCTTGATGATGAAGTTGTAGACTGTCAAAGTAAAAACGCTGTTGAAAAGGCAGTAGACCGATTTTATTATCATGTTAACCAACAATTTCGACTCCTACATCTGACTGAATGTCTTATAAACAGCGCGCTGTTTCTAAGAAATAACACGAAAACCCTTTAGCTTCCCACGGTCGGGGTTCACACTAATGTAGAATTTTTTAAGAGACATCATATTCGCCGTTGACTGTTGAAATTATGTATTTCACAATTTAAATTTTGGTCTTCGGGTCATTTTCAAGTGGTACTGCAACAGATTTTGCTTCACCACATGTCAGACTTTAAAATCCTCCGACATGTATACACGTCATCGTCAAAAAAAAAAAACCTTTTCGCTGTAGAAGTACAGTAACAACACGAGTGTGAAGCTCTGTACATCGTTAAATGACGTAAATTACGTGAAATGTTACCACTTGTTACATCTATCATAAACCGCTAAAAATCAATGTTCTAACACACTGTTTAAGTGTGGACTACGCGAAGGATGTTAACATTGCAAACATTTCACTTAATTTATATCATTTCACGGTATACAGAGCTTCGCACTCACCTGATGTTACTATATTTCTACAGTGAAAATGCTTGTTTTTGACAATGACACGTATGCATTACGGAGGATTTTGAAGTCTGACATGTGACGAAGAGGCAAAATGTTTTGCAGTATCACCTGAAAATGACCCAAAGACCGAAACTGTAATTGTGAAATAAATAATTTCTACAATCAACGGCAGGTATGATGTCCTCTTTTCTTTTAGAAAAAAAGTTAGCATTGAGTATATAACCGAATATGGTTTGGGATTACGGTTGGCAACCTATATTTTACTACGCGTTCATCACTGACGCTAAGCGAACAGCTGGAAGAACTTGCCAGAATGTAGCAAGTCCAGGCAGAGGTTTTTCAGGGGGTCTGCATTTTTCGGGAGGCCGAAAGCCGCCCCGTGCTGTCGAGGGAGGTCGTCGCACCGCGTGGGGTGCGGCCTGTGGGCGCTCTTTATACTTCATGTGAAACAGACCGCAGCGACAGCAGCCAAGACTTATTGTGCTGCCGTATAATTCTTCCGAGGCAGAGGACGGCTACGAGCTCTTGAGGCGCCTGCTTTCCCCGTCGCAAGCACCAGCGGCCACGTCCCCTATCCACCTGCCTCTTAAGCTAACAAAGGCCCTAATGAAATATCGCGACTTGGAGACTAAGTTGCAAAAAATTCTCTACTTGATTCGGTACAGTGTAGCGATCGAAGTTTGTCACATAGATACTGCTTTGAAATATAGTGTCAACGTATTAATTAACCTGTACGATTGTAAGTTATTGCTACCTGTATGTACAAGTAATTTCTAAACACCTACTTTTATTTTAGACACAATAAGGTAATACGATAACAATTATTACTAGTTTCGGAAATACATTGGCCATCTGTAGGTTATACAATAAGAAAAGGCGAAAGTGCACTCTAAAATATTACACCTATAAAAAATTTTGCAAGTTCTATTTGCACGGTCAAAATACGCGTGGTTTATATCTATACGACGCAGGCGGAATTCTGCAAGCAAATCGCTCACGGTATGAGATATGAAACTAGATCTAACGGGGACCTCTCTTTCTGCTAGATGCGCATGTCCTCTGTAGTGAAAGTAAAACCTGGCAGATCTTTAGCGCAGAAAACACGGAAATTTACAACCAGTAACAGGGAAATAGAATTGCTTCAGAACTTTCTTTACACCACTAAGCTTGAGTTTATGTCTTACATTATAAACAGATTTTTAAGCCTTCCGTTAGTCTATTCTATCGAAACTACTAATCTATGCCTAAAGGTTCTTGCCAAAATAGCGCTAAAAGAAAAAAAAAGACAACTAAAGAAAAGAAAATGAAACAAAGAAATCAAAAACATACGAGGGTGAGTCAATAAATAAATCGCAGACTGAGATAGACACATCAGAGCCCAGTTACGAGCCTGAAATTTATTTTTCCCTCAATATACTCCCCTTGTAAACTTAAACACTTATCCCATCGTTGGACACTGCGTTAAAAGTCTGCAGCATTGAATTCTTGTGACAGCGTTCGCATCAAACGTGTGACCTCTCGGGATGTAATAAGTTTATTTGGTTCCTTAAATTGCTGCAGTAATTCCCCTGGACGGTGGAAGTAGTTCAATCATTGGATAATCGATGTGGCTAGGATGGTCCTTGTTTGTGTCTATTTTGTCCTTTGTTGCATTCCTTTATCCGAATAAGCAAAAATTTTATGAAATGCAATTCCAACCATATCCGGTAAGATTTTCGCTATGGGTGTGCTCTGCAGGCAATCCATCTGCTCACAAAAATAGCATTGTTCTATTAGGCACACATGCACAACACTCCTGCCATCCCGGTCTGACTGCAAATCTTTAACAGTTGGCAGCGAAATATTGGGTATTGGCTACGTTTACCCAACATGCGCTGCCACGTTCTAGATAAGTATAAAATTTAAAACGATATGCTGTATTCTGGTTTTGAGACTTACTTATTGACTCACCCTGGTTATCGTATGAATGTTATAACTTCACCATTAGGTATAAGCGCACTAAGATGTTTGTTGTGTACAGAAGAATAGCTTAATTTTACGCTTTAGGGCGGGATATATGTGTATATATCTTTCATACTATCGATTCATATAAAATTCCTACGTTGTCTTTGAAGAGGGAAGTGTGTCTCCTCCCGCCTCATTTGAAACTTCTCTTCATTTTTGTTGTCATTATTTGGTAAAAGCTGACCTGTGTAGGATCTGGTCCACTAAAGGCGGTTTCTAACTGCCGAGAGATATTACCATCAACTGTGACCATTCGTCCTGACAAAGTATTTTCTTAACAACTAATTGTCTGAAGAAATCATCTTGAATTTTTTTCTGGAGTTTATTCTGTTAAGCAGATAGTTTTCAGTGTTCAAAGCATCTCCCGAAATTTGTTAATCATTGAACTTCTTAGTCAATCAACGCCTTAGCTATAGAATACTGTACTTTCTTTTGACTCACGAACACTGTAATTACTTCAGAATCCTTATCTGCTTATAACAACACAACACACTCGACCAAATATGCCAGACTGACCAAAATTGTTCAATCGTATCACGGGAAAATAATCCCTACAATGAAAGATTTACCGATTGCCACCCTAAGCTGGGAATTGATAGAAATTCTCCTGGTCCATCTTCGACTACCGACAAACGGGGTACTTCATTGTGTGTGTATCCTAGGATACAATCCTAAAAATGACAGGCAATCTCCTCTTCCATCTTCGGCTGCCAACAAACAGACTATTTCATTGTGTGTGCATACTGGGATACCATCCTAAAAATGACAAGTAATTTAGGAATCCAGGAACGGAGGGGTGTCAAGGTTTGCCTATATGCCGATGGCTAAGACTCTGCCACAGGTTGTCTCTGTACAGGTACATTTTTAAAGTGCTCAACAGAGGTGCAAGGGTGGCACTGAGGCTGGTACTAAAGTGGTGGATGTTAGAGGAACAATTTGCCATTTTATTCACTTATGCATCAATGTCGCGATCACGCCACAGGAGAGCCAAAAACGGAGGGCTGGAAAGCATAAGCACCTTTTGCTGCCTCAGGTTATATTCAGATTTCTTTAAATGTTTTTAAATGGTCCCTAGAGGTTCCATCTTGTACACCAGAGCATTAACTGCGGTCACACTGCACTCCAGAGGGGTGCTATCACGTTCAATGGGGATGTTGGCCCACAATATCCATAGAGTAGGATGGAATCGACTGGAAGGTGTCAGTAGCGTCAGAGGTCGTCAATAACGTCGTCCTGTTGCTACGAACTGTCGTTTTCGACCGCCGAATAGGCAGGAATCAACGCCCCAAGAAAAGTGTTGGGTCCATTGACGTTCTCTATGTCATCCCCTGAGGCCTTCCCGCATAAGTTCTTGGTGTTTACCGTAAGAGAGAAAATCTCATTCTTGAAACATCCCCCAGGCTGTGGCTAAGCCATGTCTGCGCAATATCCTTTCTTCCCGGAGTGCTAGTTCTGCAAGGTATGCAGGAGAGGTTCTGTGAAGTTTGGAAGGTGGGAGACGAGGTATTGGCGGAACTAAAGCTGTGAGGACGCGTCGTGAGTCGTGCTTGGGTAGCTCAGATGGTAGAGCACTTGCCGCGAAAGGTAAAGGTCCCGAGTTCGAGTCTCGGTCCGGCACCCAGTTTTAATCTGCCAGGAAGTTTCTCATCAGCAGTGATGGTTACACCTCGGGAAAGCAGTTCGTAGTAGACGACACTTCGGTGTTCCACCAGATGCATAACATTATCTTTTGTGGATTCGCGAAGGATTTTGTACGGAGAGTTTTTATTTTGTTTGGGCTCAATTATTCCTTTCCTTTCCTTATGTTAATATAAAGACACGATTTCACTAGCGATAGAGGATAGGAATGGTCGGCGTTGTTGATGAGCCAATCGATGACGAGCAAGCAGAGATGCAAATATGTCCACCAGCAGATTTTTGTGATTTTGACTTAGTGAATGTGGTACTTACACACCGCTTTTTGAATGTTTCCCACTGCATGCAAATGTCGCCCAATGGTGGAATGATCACAGTTCAACACATTTGCCAGTTCTCGAGTACGATGGCGTTGAGAATTGTGGATTAATGCGTTTAAACGATCTTCACCAAACCACGAACGTCTTTCTGAAGGTATAGAGTCATTAATGGCAAAACAATTCGTAAAGCAAGAAACCATTTCTTTGCTACGATCTGTTCAATAGCATTATCCCCATAAACAGCGCAAATTTTTCTGGCAGCCTTCGCTGCTTTCATCCGTCTACTGAATTCAAACAGAAGAATATGTCGAAGATGTTCCAATTTCTGCAGTTTGCTCTCCATTTTCTGGCGTCTACAGCTCAAATCACTATATCCAAATGACAGAAGACAACATGTAAACTCAAAATTCAACAGCAAACTACAAATTAAAAAATGACAATGGACAAATAAACCCCCAATAACAGGAATACCATCATCCAAAACAAAAACGCTGCGAACTTATGCACCAACTTAATAAAACGGCGTGATTTCAATCCTCGGCATTGTGGCATCAAAATAAGAGGTGAAATGAGAGTAAGAAAGAGTGTGACGACGTTCACATTGGGTGACACGTCCACGGTAGCGTTGGGCAGAATTGTAATGGAATTTGGTGCCGATGTGACTTCATTAATCCACCTTACACCTCACATCAGCTTCTGAATCCTGACCGTATTTTCGCATATGTCAACTCTTTGCTGTTTTCAGCACCGCCGAGAGCGAGGATGACATCACTGGGCTCCACGGTTTTGCGTCATTATAGCGGTGGGTAGTAAGCACCTTGGAGCCAAATTTCAAACTCCACGTAGCAATGGGAGACAATTGTGGCGCTTCGTAGAAGCGACTATTTGTGTTGCGCAGCGTAAAAGATGAGGTAGTTCGTCGCAAATGATGAAATTAAGCTGAAGACTAGAACACACAACATGATAAAGATGAAACATGAAGACACAAAGAGTTAATATTCTAGAGTTAATATTCTAACTTGGAGCAATTACTAAATGTTTCAGTCAATTTGGAATTTAAAATTGTGCGGGGTAGTCTTACGTTAGACAACAGATAACCGTAACACAATAAACATGTTTGACGTCTGACCGCACTGAAGCAGGTCATAGCTGGAATTGCTAACTATATATTTTGTACGCCGAGTTTCCGAATATCATGACATAACTTCATAAATACAGTGAGGCAACAAAAGTAATAGAATATGTCATAATATTGTGTCGGACCTAGTTTTGTCCAGAGTAGTACAGCAGTTCGACGTGACGTACACTCAACAAGCCGTTGGAAGTCCCCTACAGAAATATTGTCATGCCTCCTCTACAGCCGTCGCCCGCATCTCGTGGTCGTGCGGTAGCGTTCTCGCTTCCCACGCCCGGGTTCCCGGGTTCGATTCCCGGCGGGGTCAGGGATTTTCTCTGCCTCGTGATGGCTGGGTGTTGTGTGCTGTCCTTAGGTTAGTTAGGTTTAGGTAGTTCTAAGTTCTAGGGGACTTATGACCACAGCAGTTGAGTCCCATAGTGCTCAGAGCCATTTGAACCATTCTACAGCCGTCCATAACTGCGAAAGTGTTGCCGGTGCAGGATGTTGTGCACGAACTGACTTCTCGATTATGTCCCATAAATGTTCGACGGGATTCATGTCCCTTCCACAGTGCCTTGAGTCGATGGCTTCGTGGGGTCTCCCCTACTCTCGAACCCTACCATCAACTGTTTTCAACTGAAATGAGGACTCATCTTACCAGGCCACGGATTTTCAGTCGTCTAGAACAAAACCGATATGGTCACGAGCCACGGACAGTCACTGCAGGTGATGTCGTGCTGTTATACAAAGGCACTCCCGTCGGTCGTCTGCTGTTATAGTCCATTAACGCAAAATTTCGCCGCACTGTCCTTACGGATACGTCCATACCTTCGCCGTACGTCCTACACTGATTTCTGCGTTTGTTGTATTCTCCGTACAGTCCTGACACAATGGATCTCGGAATACTGAATTCCATAACAATTTCCGAAATGTAATGTCCCATGCGTCTAGCCCCAACTGTCATTCCGCATCCAGAGTCAGTTAATTCTTGTGCGCATGGGAATGTATGTTAGTTAACTAGCAGATCTTTCAGCCATATACTAAAAATCCCGTGGTTGTCTGTGTTGTAATCATATACGCTCTCATCTCGTTGTTGAGACACAGAAACATGTATCGCTGAGAAGAGAACTAGCCTGTAATACTGGAAGATAAGCTGTGGATACAAAATTGACTAATTTGCCTTGATTTACCTCCCTTATGGCCGTACAGACGTGACAAGGTCCTTCCCAATTGTCTACTGTTGGACACAGTCTGAGGACATATGGCTTCTTTCTCCAGCGAGAGGAACCTTAAGTGTGTGGTGCATGCAGCATATGGTTTTCATTTGGGTAAATTTTGACAGACAGTGTGTTGCACTCAGGAAAAAGGAGAGACGATAATTTACCTACATATATACAGTGTTTTTTTAGCAGACACTGAGACGAATACGGTAGAAATTTCAGGGTTCTGTGAAATGTCCACCCCATTCACTACTACTAGATATGTATTCAGGTAGGCTTACGTCACCTCATCTTTGTAATTCTACTCAAGTTTCAAGTAGGTCTTACAACAACGATGTTGTTTAAAGTTTGACTGACAGTGTCAATGAGACAGACAGACAGAGAGAGAGAGAGACAGAGGGTGAAAGAAATTTTAACTGAGTCTTAGCTCAGGTATTTCTAAGTTTTATACAGTTTCAACACAGTCGTTTCAGACGAGCGGAAGATGAACCACAAACTTGTCTAATGCTAGGTTCAAGACACCGTCTTAGATATTCAACGTTACGCCTTAAGCATGTTTTAAATAGTTATTTTCCACGGTAATGAGCCCAATTACGTGTTCCCTATTCGTGAACGGTTTTTCAATTTTACGCAGTTCCTCCAACCCGCCAAGAAACACATAAAATTTGTAACTGACAATTACAAGACTGGAGGAATGGACAGTTTTTTTCAGTATCCTATACAGAAATCTCTAGAATTCATTTTAAGCATTCGCGTTGTGTTTTTAATGATCCGCAAATTAGAAGCAAGAAAGTAATTACAAATTTTAAATAAACGCTGAGGTTAGCCCGTGACTCTTCATAGTTTAGTGGGAGCTTCCAGTATTTCACAGTACGAGGGCTGTTCGGAAAGTAAGGTCCGTTCGGCCGCGAAATGAAAACCACAGTGAAAATAAAAAAAAAAATTATTCGCAACTGTTAGCCATACCTCCCAGCTACCTCTCTAAATAGTCGACACTCCAACTTAGACATTTGTCGTAGCGTTGTACAAATTTTCCAGTACCCTCGTCACAGAAACAAGCCACCTGTGCTTTCCGCCAATTCTTTATGCTGATGTGCCTTTCGTTGTTTGTGCCAAAATGTTATCTTCGTAACCTGCGGTTCATGTGAGCAGAGATGAACAACGGAGGGAGCCAATTAAGTGCTGTACTGTGGGTGATCAAACACGCTGAAAACGCTGCAGGAGCGTCTTTACTACCCCTGCAGAATGAGGGTGAAAAGTGTCTTGACGGAAGAAACGCCTGACTTTTATGTTATTTGGGCTGCATAGCTTCAGATGAAATTCCTCACCAGATCCACATACTTGGCGGGAGGCACTGTTGTTTTAGGCATTTCTCGGTAATGACTTTGTGCTCTGAACTGAAAAGAGCGACGTGAAGCAGTCGACATGCACACTAAAGACACTACCCAGCACATCTGTGTAGAGTTTCATCGAATTAAATCCAGTTACTTTTCCATTTAACAAATAATAATATGAAGGTAGGGTTTAAACGAAGTAAATAGTACGTACCGGAAATAATAAGTTAACACTTTTTGAGTTTTGACTGCACTGAAGTGCCAAATAAACTGGTATAGGCATTTGTATTCAAATACAGAGGTATGTAAACAGGCAGAATACGACACTGCGGTCGGCAACGCCTATATAAGACAACAAGTGTCTGGCGCAGCTGTTACATCGGTTACTGCTGCTACTATGGCAGGTTATCAAGATGTAAGTGAGTTTTAACGTAGTGATATAATCGGCGCACGAGCGATGGGACACAGCATCCCCGAGGTAACGATGAAGCGGGAAATTTCCCATACGACCATTTCACAAGTGTACCGAGAATATCAGGAATCCGGTAAGACATCAAACCTCTGACATCACTGCGGCTGGAAAAAGATACTGCAAGAATGGGACCAACGACGACTGAAGAGAATCGTTCAGCATGACATAAGTGCAACCCTTCCGCAAATGGCTGCAGATTTCAATGTTTGGCCATCGACAAGAGTCTGCGTGCGAACCATTCAACGAAACATCATCATATGGGCTTCCGGAGACGAAGGCCCACTCCTGTACCCTTGACGACTGCACGGCACAAAGCTTTACGCCTCGCTTGGGTCCGTCAGCACCGACACTGGACTGTTGATGGCTAGAAACATGTTGCCTGGTCGGACGAGTCTCGTTTGAAACTGTATCGAGTGGATGGACTCTACATGTCGGCAAGCGACTGTTGACGCTTGTGGAGGCTCTGAAATGGTGTGGGGCGTGTATAGTTGGAGTAATATGGGACCACTGATACGTCTAGATACGACTCTGACAAGTGACACGTACGTAAGCATCCTGTCTGATCAGCTGCATCCATTCATGTCCTTTGTGCATTCCGACGGACATGGGTACATCCAGCAAGACGACGCGACATCTCACACATCAGAATTGCTACAGAGTGGCTCCAGGAACACTCTTCCGAGTTTAAACACTTCCGCTTGCCACCAAACTCCCCAGACATTAACATTACTGAGCATATCTGTGATGCTTTTCAACGTCCTGCTCATAAGAGCTCTCCAGCCCCTCGTACTCTTACGGAATTATAGACAGCCCTGAAGGATTCATGATATCAGTACCCTCCAGCAGTACTGCAGACATTAGTTGAGTCCGTGCCACGTCGTGTTGCGGCACCTCTGAGTGCTCGTGGGGGCCCTACACGATATTAAGCAGTTGTACCAGTTTCTTTGGCTCTTCAGTGTATTTCTGTATTAAACTGGCAGCATCATCACCACATTGTACGGGTTGGTCAGAAACAGTCTGAAAATCTTGTAAGGGTGTGGCAGGGTAGGTTGTGATGAGAAATAATTGTTAAAGAAATTCGATACGTTGAGCCGTTACCGAGTTAATTAGCTTTGAAGTTAGGCAATCAGACCGCTGTGCTCGCAAATTCAAGCGGCCCTACAGACTCTTATAGCGTAAATGACAGGGCATGATACGGTTTCAAGAAACCGAAGAAAGCACACGTTTTGCAACAAGTCCCTGGCGTGCCGCTTGATTTTGCGCGAGCAACGGTCTGATTGGGTTCTTCAATGCTAATTAACTCGGAAGCGGTGAATTTCTTAACAATTATTTCTTAGCAGAACCTACCGCGTAACACCATTACAAACTTTGCTGACTGTTTCTGAGAACCCTGTATATCAACACAAGTCTGACTTTCCTTCAAATGTATAATTACGAAGTAAATTATCTGTCGCTTGCCTTGTCGGAAGCAGAGCAGTTGAGAATCGGATATAAAATTTCTTTCACCGTATTCTGACATTTCATATTATTTAGGTAGACAAAATACGCCATAATGTCCACCTTCTGGAAGAATTCATGCTGTGAGCTGGTGCAGTCCGCAGCTAGTGGTCTCGCGGTAGCGTTCTCGCTTCCCGAGCACGTGGTCCCGGGTTCGATTCCCGGCGGGGTCAGGGATTTTCTCTGCCTCGTGATAACTGGGTGTTGTGTGACGTCCTTACGTTAGTTAGGTTTAAGTAGTTCTAAGTTCTAGGGGACCGATGACCATAGATGTTAAGTCCCATAGTGCTCAGAGCCATTTGAACCATTTTTTTGAGATGGTGCAAGTCTTGCAACAACACGAATTTCCTTGGATACCTCTGGCACCCATGGCTGCAATTTACATGAGACGACCTGTTACTGCAGGAATACTAATTGTGGCCATGATGGGTAAATTGCATCAGCGTTGGCACAAGAAATTACAATCTTGAAAAAATGCACCACAACGTGACCTCACTCAACCACTGCTAGTCTGTTACTTTCTCTCACTTCAGTCTGTCCGCCACACGCCTCGTTCCAGAGATTAGGAGTTCCACAAACGGAAACGACAAGGGCTACGTGCCATCCCTGTACCATCACAGTCTACTGCGTCAGTCTAGTGCACATTTTCTCTTGCAAAAAAGACGTTCCAGAAATGGAACAAGAGAAAAAGACTGGCAGTTCTCAGGCTTAATGACTTCACAACTTCGTTAGATGAATAGTACTCTCTTCATTACAATAAATTATTGCTTCCTCGGAAGAGACAAAACTTCAGAAACATGATTGTCTTAAATACGCAGGTAAATAACAATGTAATACACTATTAGAATCATTTTGTAACATCTCTCTCTCAACATTCATCTCTAAATATTGGTTCAAATGGCTCTGAGCACTATGGGACTTAACATCTGTGGTCGTCAGTCCCCTAGAACTTAGAACTACTTAAACCTAACTAACCTAAGGACATCACACATATCCATGCCCGAGGCAGGATTCGAACCTGCGACCGTAGCAGTCGCGCGGTTCCGGACTGCGCGCCTAGAACCGCTAGACCACCGCGACCGGCTCTCTAAATATTAATCGACACACTATGTAAGTGCAAAAGTTTGACACAGACCATGTTATACAAGATTGTGTAACAATTCCGTTACACAGTCTTGTGTAACGTGGTCTGTTTCATTCCATATGAAGCATACTGGTAGTTTCCACATGTATGTAATGTATTTTTGATAACCCCAATACTCATTACAGACTGTGTCGGGTTTATACTTCCATTTTGATTGATCTTAAGCCATATGGGACAGGGACGGATTAAAAGATTTGCACGAACGTTTCGGTGAGTCTGCTATCTGAGCTTTATTATTTCGTTTGGAACGTCCATAGGGATGTTACTGACGTGAACATTTGCCAGGTGTCTTCGACTATACTAAAAATCTAACTAGGGTCAGAGACATTTGCCAATGTTAACTAAAAGTTACCTGTACAGTAATGGATTGCTCGCTCATACAGTAACTTAGAGCATAGTTTGAAGTAGTAGACCGACTATTTAGTGTTAAATTTCAGATTGTCTACTTGATCTCTAGTTAGTTTAAGTTAAGAAGTTGCCCAGTTGTGGATTTTGAGAGTTGTTAACCGTTCGTTGCCCTTGACGAATTCCAGTTTCACAGTATTCTTCAGAGGGTGAGTTTCCAGCGTTCTTCATACCTTTTCGCACAATTAGGAAAGTTTGAAGACTACCACTTCTCTCGTAACCTGTCTGTATAAGAGACACTAGGCAAGACTGCACGAAAAGCACTTGTAAGCAATGGCTGCAGCTCACGCAAGTAAGTTCTGCGACACTGGCCGCTGCCACTGAAGGATTGGAACTGCACTGTACAAGTTGGTCTAGCTCATTATTGTTCACAGCGATGGGTTCATATTTTCGTGTTTTAATGGACATCGTTGGGGTCGGCCAACAAAATCAAAAGACGATTGATGAGATGTGATTGGTGTCATTGCTACGGGGACGTCAGTGGCTTCTCAATCTGTATGTTTCGATTTGACTGTCTACTTAATGCCGTGTGCTGTATGTCAACAGAGTGAAGAGTTCTGACGGGAATTTTTTGTCTTTTATCGCGTCACTGACGCAAAGACAAGAAACTTTCGAAAATCACATTACAACCACACATTGGTGATCGTCAGGAGGAAGAAGAAAATGGGAAGTTAGAATAAAATCTGCGAATGTTCCATTTTTCAATAAAATAAACAAAATCTTATGTCACACTGCTTAGAGTCCCGGTATTTTTCAATCGGAGACTTGGAAGAATACGAGTATGTGGTATCTCTCCTTGTTTTCCTTTCTCATAGTATCAGAACATGACCACTGTTTTGTTAAAACCCGTTACGCTGCAGATGTCTTTGTGATTGCACCTGTAAGAGAATAAAGTAGTGTAGTAAGTCAACGCTCTCTGAGGTAACAGAATGAAATTTTTATCCAGCGGCAACAGATGCTGATGAAATGACGAGAAAAATAAAAATGCTAAATATCACAACATTAGGTATATAGTTTTGGGAGTGAATTAAAAATCAGCGTGAAAATAACTTACAGCACTTGTGATTCGTGGAACAGAAGAAGACAGATTCTATACTTTTTAGTACCGAGCAGCGTTTCAGTCTGGCGGCAGATAATGTTATCCATACATAACATGCCGCTAGCGTCTGCCACCGTGAGTTGCCAAATGTCCTTGTTCGCAGCGGGTCATTCACACCTTCTAATTCTTATTTTGCACAACACACAAATTATTCGATTGTCTTTCGGGCGTACATCCGAAACAATGTTATTTCTTCTTCCGATATTTCTGCTGATAACATTACAGCCACCCTCAAAGTGAGTCGCTTGCACAATTTAAATCATTTGACACAACACTGTGAATTAAAGACTCATGCGTTAGTTGTAAACTGCTGGCAACAAGATCGTCCAACACAGGTAAAATTTTATGTGTTTAAGATTATTAAAAAATAAAAAAGCATACAGTCAGTAAATCCACATAAATTGAGAATTATGTGGTGATTATAAAAAGTGGATGGCATGTGAAGGAATGACAGACAGTGAAGACTCAGCAACATACTTCCTTTGAGAGCGCAGACGTGAAATGAGCTGGAAGCCCTAGTGTCGGTGGAGAGGTGCTAATCGTATTTCCACAGCTTCCTTGATCACTGAATCCCAACAGGATCATGGGTGGTTAGTATATTGACTTCCCTTTAATCAATAGAATGGCCAATGGAAGCACAGTGTTCAGCCACTACAGATTTGATGGGCTGTAGAAAGTTTTTCTAAGTATTGTTTGCGCTATGTAACTTTTAGCACGCTGAAAAGAAATTTAGTATATACTTGCCTTTCGCAAAAGCAAATCATGTCTCATATATCCCACAAGAGCTGCCGCCTTGGCCGGTGGGAGGAAGACCGAATCTACTTCATGCTTCTTCATTACTCTGGCAGTTTTTGAAGAAACATTACCAGAATAACGAAGTAGCATAATATGGGTGTAAGCTTCCTCCTACCGGCCAAGACGGCAGTTAGTTTTGGTCTGCAAATGATTTTACGGAAGACGGGTATGTGAAATTCCTTCTCAGTTTGGTAAAAGGCACAAAGAGCAAACAATACACACTATACAATAACGGAACGTCATACTCCAGCAACACACTCGCCTACTACACCCCAACAAATCTTCAGTGACCGATCATAGTTTTTCCACTGGCCATTCCATGATTTAAAAAAAAGATGTTGGTTACAGACTAATCCTGTTGAGATTCAGTGGTCAAGAACCAACAAATCTTCAGTGACCGATCATAGTTTTTCCATTGGCCATTCCATGATTTAAAAAAAAATGTTGGTGACAGTCTAATCCTGTTGCGATTCAGTGGTCAAGAAAGTTGTGGAAATACAAATAGTGGACAACCTTCTCAGGCTAGACGAGGGCTTCCAGCCCGGCACATACTGTAATCGCCTCATTTCACGTCTGCGCATACAAAAGAAGCACTGTTCTAAGTCATCGCTAACTGCCATTCCATCACATGCCACTCATTTTCACAATAAACCACGTAATTTGTAAGGACCGTGTATTTGCTGACCCTGTTCGTGCAGTTTTAATTAATTTTTACTCATAAACGCATGAAGTTTTATTTATTACTGACGCTTTCGCTGCTGACAGTGCTACCCCTGATGGACAATATTGTATCAAGTAGCCTTCCTGGTTAGCCATGCGGACTAAAGCACTGCCTTTCGGGCAGGAAGGCGTGCCGGCCCCCGGCATGAATCCGCCCAGCGGATTAGTGCCGAAGTCCTGTGTGCCAGCCATTCTGTGGATGGTTTTTAAGGCGGTTTTCCATCTGTATCCGGGAATGCGGGCTGGTTCCCCTTATTCCGCTTCAGTTACACTACAGACTATGTCGGCGATTGCTGCGCAAACACTTTCTCCACGTACACGTACACAATAATTACTCCACCACGTAAACACTGGGGTTACACTCGTCTGGTGTGGGACATTCCCGAGGTGGGGGGGGGGGGGGGGGGGGTGGTCCACTGGGAGCCGAAGCGCACAATAACCCTGCTGGGTTCGGTGTGGGCCAGCGGTTGGGTGAGTGGACTGCTGTAGCCTGTTGTGCGGTTGTGTACCACTGCGGGCTACGGCGGGGACAAAGCCTCTCCGTCATTTCTAGGTCTTCAGCTCCGTACAATACAATACAATTGTATCAAGTGGTTTAAATTCTACAGCGACTCATCTTGAAGATGGCTGTAACGTTTTCAGCTGAAAAACGGGAATAAAGAAATAGCGCTATCCCGGCTGCACGCCCAGAACAAAACAGAATATTCTATCCGCTGAGAAAATTTCAAGATACACAACACTTTTTTTAATTTTCAGTAGCTTTGAACAAGATGCAGTTCGAAGTCGCATAACTCATATCAACTTTGTGTCTAGGAATTTGTTACGTCGCCAAGCATCTTTCAATTGAAAAAGTCCGCCCCGGTAGCTGAGTGGTCAGCGTGACAGACTGTCAATCCTACGGGCCCGGGTTCGCTTCCCGGCTGGGTCGGAGATTTTCTCCGCTCAGGGACTGGGTGTTGTGTTGTCCTAATCATCATCATTTCATCCCCATCGACGCGCAGGTCGCCGAAGTGGCATCAAATCGAAAGACCTGCACCAGGCGAACGGTCTACCCGACGGGAGGCCCTAGCCACACGACGATTCATTTGAAAAAGTCTTTTGAAAGAGAGCACTTATGATTTAGTTGTTGTTACCTTGCATTATTTTGAAAATTAATTCATTACTACGATCGTAATGTGCATTTTTGAAACCTAGACACGTAATTATATTTTTAGACAGCAATCTTTTGACTGGTTTCATGAGGCCCGCCACGAATTCTTGAATTTGTCTCCTCCACCAAACTTTTCATATCATAGTAGCACGTACAACCTACGTCCTCAATTATTAATTGGATTCATTCAAGTCTCTGTCTTCCTCTGCAGCTTTTACCCTCAACAACTCCATATAGCACCATGAAGGCTATTCCATGATGTCTTAACATATGTCCTGTTGTCCTGTCTCTTATTCTAGTCAGTGTTTCCCATATTCTCCTTTTCTCGTCGATTCTGCGGAGAACCTAATTAATAACGTGTCAGTTCACCTAATTTTCAGCGTTCGTCTGTAGCATCGATTCTCTTCTCTCCGGTCTTCACACAGTCTACGTTCCACTACCGCACAATGCTGTGCTGGAGACGTACATTCTCAGAAATTGTATCCTCAAATTAATGGTTATGTTTGATACTGGTATAGACTTTTCTTGGCCAGAAATGTCCTTTTTGCCAGTGCAAGTCTGCTTGTCATGTCCTCCCTGCTCCATCCATCATGGGTTATCTTACTGCCTAGGTAGCAGAATTCCTTAAATTCGTCTAAGCCAGCCGCGGTGGACGAGCGGTTCTAGGCGCTTCAGTCCGGAACCGCGCGACTGTTACGGTCGCAGGTTTGAATCCTGCCTCGGGCATGGATGTGTGTGATGTCCTTAGGTTAGGTTAGTTAGGTTTAAGTAGTTCTAAGTTCTAGGGGACTGATGACCTCAGATGTTAAGTCCCGTAGTGCTCAGAGCCATTTGAACCAAATTCGTCTATTTCGTGTCTCCAGTTCTGATGTCAAGTTTCTTGCTATTCTCATTTCTTCTGGATCTCATTACTTTTATCTTTCTTCGATTTACTCTAAATTCACTTGCTGTAGTCAATAGACCGTTTATTTCATTCAACAGATCCTATAACACTTTCTCACTTTGACTGATGGCAGCAATGTCATCAGCAAAACTTATCATTGCTATCCTTTCCCCTTGAATGATAATCCCAATCTTGAATCTTTAATTTCTTTCCATCATTACTTCTTCAATGTATAGAGTGAAAGAATACATCCCTGTCTTACATCCTTTTTACTCTGAGCAATTCGCTGCTGGGTTTCCAGTCATATTGATCCCTCTTGGTTCTGGCACATATTGTACGTTACTCGTCTTTCCCTTTAGCTTACCCAGGTTCTCCTCAGAATTTCAAATATCTTGCATCATATTACAGTGTCGAACACTTTTTTCCAGGTTAACAAATCCTATGACCGTATCTTGAGTTTCCTTCTGTCTTTCTTCCATTATCAACCGCATCGTCAAGACTGCTTCGTTGGTGCCTTACCTTTCCTAGAGTCCAACCAATACTCATCTAACAGATTCACAATTTTCTTTTCCATTCTTCTGTATGTTATTCTTGTCAGAAACTTGGATGCATGAACTGTTAAGCTGACGATGAGATAATTCTAATACTATTTGGCTCTCGCTATCTTCGTAATTTGTGGATGATGTTTTCTGAATGTCTGAAGGTATACCGCCAGTCTCATACATTTGATATAAAAACGTGAATAGTCGTTTTGTTGCCACTTCCCTAAAAAATTTTAGACATTCCGATGGAATTATTTACTCTTCAGTTGTCTAAAGCTCTTTCAAATTTTGATTCTAAAGTTCGATCTCCTATCTCTTCCCTAGTGGACTCCTGTTCCTTCTTCCATCACGTCATCAGACAAGTCGTTCCCCTGATAGAGACCATCAGAGTACTATTTCCACCTGTCCGCGTCTTCTCTGCGTATAAATGTAGAATTCCCACTGTACTCTTAATGTAACTGCCCCTGCTTCTGCTTTCAGCTAAGGATGTTTTGACTTTTTTCTATGTTGAGTCATTTCCTCGGATAGTCATTTATTTCTCGAGTTTTTCAAATTTTTCACGCAGCCATTTCGTCTTAGTTTCCCTGCACTTCCCCTTCATTTGATTTCTAAGTGACTTGGTTTTCCCTGAACATTTTTGTACGTCCTCCTTTCGTTGATCAACTGAGGCATTTCTTCTGTTAACCATGGTTTCTTCGCAGTTACCTTCCTTGTACCTACATTTTTCGAGAAATTTTAATAGCCAAGATCACATTTAGTAATAGTACTGAAAGCTATTTTGGCTATCCAATATTCTCTACAGCAATTCAGGATTGCCGCTTTTAATCTCTAGCTGTGATAAATGTCAACCTACATTTTTCTGTCCAACTTCTGTGATTCAAGTAAGTTCATGCTGGAAAAATATTAGAATTTACAAAATAATGCTCTTGGGATCAGTTGTTTTTATACAGTGCAGTTTCCATTCACATATCATGCAGATATAAATAAAATCCCCCCCCATGAACCATGGACCTTGCCGTTGGTGGGGAGGCTTGCGTGCCTCAGCGATACAGATAGCCGTACCGTAGGTGCAACCACAACGGAGGGGTATCTGTTGAGAGGCCAGACAAACGTGTGGTTCCTGAAGAGGGGCAGCAGCCTTTTCAGTAGTTGCAAGGGCAACAGTCTGGATGATTGACTGATCTGGCCTTGTAACAATAACCAAAACGGCCTTGCTGTGCTGGTACTGCGAACGGCTGAAAGCAAGGGGAAACTACAGCCGTAATTTTTCCCGAGGGCATGCAGCTTTACTGTATGATTACATGATGATGGCGTCCTCTTGGGTAAAATATTCCGGAGGTAAAATAGTCCCCCATTCGGATCTCCGGGCGGGGACTACTCAAGAGGATGTCGTTATCAGGAGAAAGAAAACTGGCGTTCTACGGATCGGAGCGTGGAATGTCAGATCCCTTAATCGGGCAGGTAGGTTAGAAAATTTAAAAAGGGAAATGGATAGGTTGAAGTTAGATATAGTGGGAATTAGTGAAGTTCGGTGGCAGGAGGAACAAGACTTCTGGTCAGGTGACTACAGGGTTATAAACACAAAATCAAATAGGGGTAATGCAGGAGTAGGTTTAATAATGAATAGGAAAATAAGAATGCGGGTAAGCTACTACAAACAGCATAGTGAACGCATTATTGTGGCCAAGATAGATACGAAGCCCACGCCTACTACAGTAGTACAAGTTTATATGCCAACTAGCTCTGCAGATGACGAAGAAATTGAAGAAATGTATGATGAAATAAAAGAAATTATTCAGATTGTGAAGGGAGACGAAAATTTAATAGTCATGGGTGACTGGAATTCGAGTGTAGGAAAAGGGAGAGAAGGAAACATAGTAGGTGAATATGGATTGGGGGACAGAAATGAAAGAGGAAGCCGCCTGGTCGAATTTTGCACAGAGCGCAACATAATCATAACTAACACTTGGTTTAAGAATCATGAAAGAAGGTTGTATACATGGAAGAACCCTGGAGATACTAAAAGGTTTCAGATAGATTATATAATGGTAAGACAGAGATTTAGGAACCAGGTTTTAAATTGTAAGACATTTCCAGGGGCAGATGTGGACTCTGACCACAATCTATTGGTTATGACCTGTAGATTAAAACTGAAGAAACTGCAAAAAGGTGGGAATTTAAGGAGATGGGACCTGGATAAACTAAAAGAACCAGAGGTTGTACAGAGATTTAGGGAGAGCATAAGGGAGCAATTGACAGGAATGGGGGAAAGAAATACAGTAGAAGAAGAATGGGTAGCTTTGAGGGATGAAGTAGTGAAGGCAGCAGAGGATCAAGTAGGTAAAAAGACGAGGGCTAGTAGAAATCCTTGGGTAACAGAAGAAATATTGAATTTAATTGATGAAAGGAGAAAATATAAAAATGCAGTAAGTGAAACAGGCAAAAAGGAATACAAATGTCTCAAAAATGAGATCGACAGGAAGTGCAAAATGGCTAAGCAGGGATGGCTAGAGGACAAATGTAAGGATGTAGAGGCCTATCTCACTAGGGGTAAGATAGATACCGCGTACAGGAAAATTAAAGAGACCTTTGGAGAGAAGAGAACGACTTGTATGAATATCAAGAGCTCAGATGGAAACCCAGTTCTAAGCAAAGAAGGGAAAGCAGAAAGGTGGAAGGAGTATATAGAGGGTCTATACCAGGGCGATGTACTTGAGGACAATATTATGGAAATGGAAGAGGATGTAGATGAAGATGAAATGGGAGATATGATACTGCGTGAAGAGTTTGACAGAGCACTGAAAGACCTAAGTCGAAACAAGGCCCCCGGAGTAGACAATATTCCATTGGAACTACTGACGGCCGTGGGAGAGCCAGTCCTGACAAAACTCTACCATCTGGTGAGCAAGATGTATGAAACAGGCGAAATACCCTCAGACTTCAAGAAGAATATAATAATTCCAATCCCAAAGAAAGCAGGTGTTGACAGATGTGAAAATTACCGAACTATCAGCTTAATAAGTCACAGCTGCAAAATACTAACACGAATTCTTTACAGACGAATGGAAAAACTAGTAGAAACCAACCTCGGGGAAGATCAGTTTGGATTCCGTAGAAACACTGGAACACGTGAGGCAATACTGACCTTACGACTTATCTTAGAAGAAAGATTAAGGAAAGGCAAACCTACGTTTCTAGCATTTGTAGACTTGGAGAAGGCTTTTGACAATGTTGACTGGAATACTCTCTTTCAAATTCTAAAGGTGGCAGGGGTAAAATACAGGGAGAGAAGGGCTATTTACAATTTGTACAGAAACCAGATGGCAGTTATAAGAGTCGAGGGACATGAAAGGGAAGCAGTGGTTGGGAAGGGAGTAAGACAGGGTTGTAGCCTCTCCCCGATGTTGTTCAATCTGTATATTGAGCAAGCAGTAAAGGAAACAAAAGAAAAATTCGGAGTAGGTATTAAAATTCATGGAGAAGAAATAAAAACTTTGAGGTTCGCCGATGACATTGTAATTCTGTCAGAGACAGCAAAGGACTTGCAAGAGCAGTTGAATGGAATGGACAGTGTCTTGAAAGGAGGATATAAGATGAACATCAACAAAAGCAAAACAAGGATAATGGAATGTAGTCTAATTAGGTCGGGTGATGCTGAGGGAATTAGATTAGGAAATGAGGCACTTAAAGTAGTAAAGGAGTTTTGCTATTTGGGGAGCAAAATAACTGATGATGGCCGAAGTAGAGAGGATATAAAATGTAGGCTGGCAATGGCAAGGAAAGCGTTTCTGAAGAATAGAAATTTGTTAACATCCAGTATTGATTTAAGTGTCAGGAAGTCATTTCTGAAAGTATTCGTATGGAGTGTAGCCATGTATGGAAGTGAAACATGGACGATAAATAGTTTGGACAAGAAGAGAATAGAAGCTTTCGAAATGTGGTGCTACAGAAGAATGCTGAAGATTAGATGGGTAGATCACATAACTAATGAGGAAGTATTGAATAGGATTGGGGAGAAGAGAAGTTTCTGGCACAACTTGACCAGAAGAAGGGATCGGTTGGTAGGACATGTTCTGAGGCATCAAGGGATCACCAATTTAGTATTGGAGGGCTGCGTGGAGGGTAAAAATCGTAGAGGGAAACCAAGAGATGAATACACTAAACAGATTCAGAAGGATGTAGGTTGCAGTAGGTACTGGGAGATGAAAAAGCTTGCACAGGATAGAGTAGCATGGAGAGCTGCATCAAACCAGTCTCAGGACTGAAGACCACAACAACAACAACAACATAAATAAAATTTGTGCATTTCATTGAAACCCTGAAAGAGTAACTCTGAATATGAATATACATCACTCAGCACCAATTGCTACTGATCATACTTTTTACTAGTGCTATAATCTAGAAATGTACAGGAATTTAACAGTGGTAAATACATGTAGAGGGCTCGAGATGGTAATTTTGAGCCGTTTGTGAAACAACATTAATTTTTATTAAGTTTTCCACCTTCTATGCAAAATGAAATATTATTAGGTGCCGAATATAATTTAAATTTTCTAAAACATACTTATTCCAGAGCCTTACTAGAGTTTCGAGCTACTTCATACCACCCAAATACCGTGAAACAATTGTTGATCTGTATTATTGGAACTGGAAGTCTGATAACTATTTTTAGATACACTAACACCGAGAAATTATTGTGTAAATGTTATAATAAGCAGTTTCTCTGGTCACAAGGCTCAGATTATAACCTGTAATGTTCTTGGGTTTGATACAAAAAGAACATGAAGTGCAAAAACACGAGCAAACTAAATGCGAAAGGAATTGAGGAATTCATGTAGTGAAACATAACATATAACCCGAATAGATATATAAGAAATTCCTGGAGAAAGTGGAATATACAACAAATTCTGGAACGTAGTCGTAGGTTGCTTCAGGAGAGGTTGTCTTGAAACAGGATTTTTTTCTGTAGATTGCTTTTCTCAGTACTTGAGGTTACAAATGTCACAAAATTTATACAGAACTACGAACAGATATCAAGAACACTTATGACTAAAAAGTTAAATAAAATTACAGAGTTCGCCTTAAAATTCTAAGCGACTATAAGAATACTGATATATAGGAATTGTAGCTGGAACACGTACAGTCTATTTGGATAAAGGTAAATCTTACAAAACAAACTATTTTGATAATAGTAGAAACGAAAGAAAACAGCTCAAGTAAATGAGCAAATTTCGTTAAATGTTACATCTTCAAACAACGTTTTTAATGTGATCTACTCTCTTAAAACTGAATGATCTGTTGTCAGAGTGAAAATGATGGGGAAATAATAGAGCGTTGCTTACCCGATATTTATTTTATTGACAAATTTTGTGCTTCTGTGTATCAAACTTTCTAGCTCTGTTATTACTTTAATTCTCATGATTAAGTTGAAAAGTGTTTGCAAAGCTTATTCTTACAAGGAAAAATTGCCAACTTGACCTCAGACTTGAAGGAGAAAAAAGCCTTATGAACCGATCCCACGTAAAAAAACTGGGCCAATTTCGATTATACACAGTTATGACTTCCGAAAGTAGAGCGTTTCAACTTCCCGCGCACCAGCTGTTTGTCATTTGGTCAGCCACAATGCAGCCGCTCAATGCCCGGCCGCGAAGTGCTATACAGTGTAATGAGTAAGAGGTTTGTTAATGCTGTTTTCACATTATGTACGTGCTGTGTTCATTGTGCCAAAGTGCGGGGTTTTTAACCCACATTAAATGAACACTTTTATTTAGCAATTCACAAACACAGTGTAAATTAACGAAACGAAATGAGTGTGCCATTAAAGCAGCGGCGCAACGTTATTTAATTATCAACATCGAAATTCTGCGCTATTTTCTTTAGATTTTAAGGCTAGCATTGTGAAGGTGAAGTACATTTGCAGGAGATCCGCTAGTCTTAAACGTACTGACATGGTTAAATTGCAAATCTAAAATCATTAATTTCATTTCATAATAATCGTACAGTCGCTTAGGTTTATTCACTTTGATTTTGAGACTTATTTATAGCTACAGGATATCGGTAGGAGATTATTGTTGAAACAATATTGGAGGTGTATCTGCATGAGATTGACGCATTGTGAAATTATATTCCCCACTATTTTTCGACTAGAATAAATTTTTTTTCTCGATCAGGATTTCGAAACGCATTGGGCAGATGTGTGTACCTTCAGCCTCCTACTCCCACGCCTTCGTTATGGCGTGAATAAGAGGGCCCTAGTTGTCACTCCGCTGTACAGTTCCTCCCGCTCTGGCATAAGGCGGCTGCAGTGAAGCGGAGGTAGTTGCAAAAAAAAAAAAAAAAAAGGTTCAACGTTGTGCTTTCACAAAGTGACAACAGCGTACTACCAGAATTATGGCCTAATTTTTCACACTGGATCAATTTCTGGGGCTGATTTCCTGCAAGCGTACGTTTTTCTCTTTAAAATACGAGGTTAAGTGGGTGAAGTTCACTTGTTAGTTTAGAAAGAGATAAGATGCAAATGTTGGACTTACGACAATAGACATTCATCAACTTAATGCCATTAATCTAAAACGTGTTATTTCTCTGTTTTAGGTTACTTCACGTGCAGGAATGCTGACTGCAGGTGGGAATGAAAAGTGGAATCTGTAGACAAAGAAATTCTGAGGAACTGCTCGCACTCTAAGTAGCTAAACTGAACAATGGAAAGAGTAATAAAGGATTGTTACTTAATTATGTACTTCTGGAAGTTTAAAAGTACCACTGAGAATAGTCATCTGACGTTCGCGCACAATATTCTGTGGCAAGTGGAGGATGATCGTGGAGTATAAATGGTGAATTATTAGGAGAAGAGGGGGGAAAATTTTGGTGGAGCAGGTGGTGCCGGTGTTTCCGAAGAGAGCTGTGCGACGGGAGTGAGCAAGAAGGCGCCAGCATGAACGACAGCTCGTGCTCGCAGTCCAATGCCAGCAGCACGGACGGACAGCTGCTCTTCGAGTTCGTGGCGTACGGCGTGCTGCTGAACCTGATCGGTATCTTCGGGATCGTAGGCAACATCATTTCGATGATCATACTATCGCGGCCACAGATGCGCTCGTCCATCAACTACTTGCTGATCGGGCTGGCGCGCTGCGACACCGTGCTGATCGTGACATCGGTGCTGCTGTTCGGGCTGCCGGCCATCTACGGGTACACGGGGATGCTGATGGCGTACTTCTACTACGTGTACCCGCTCGTGGCGCCCATCGTGTTCCCCGTGGCGCTGATCGCGCAGACGGTGTCGGTCTACCTGACGCTGACGGTGACGCTGGAGCGCTTCGTGGCGGTGTGCCACCCGCTGCAGGCGCGCTCGCTCTGCACGTACGGCCGCGCGCGCCTCTACGTTCTGCTCATCCTGGCACTCGCCACCGTCTACAACCTGCCGCGCTTCTGGGAGGTCACGCACGTCGAGGACTTCAGCCCCATCACCAACTCCACCATCTACACTGTGGCGCCCACCTCCCTGCGCGACAACCGCATCTACATCTCAGTCTACATACACTGGCTCTACTTCATCTTCCTCTACATCCTGCCGTTCGCCTGCTTGGCCGTGCTGAACACCGCAATATACCGTCAGGTAAGCTAAAGCTCTCCTCGCTGTAGTAAAAATTGAGATAATTAACTAAAGAATTTGAGATTTTTCTTAACATGAAGTTTAAAATGTAACAGCTCATTCGTTTTTTCATAGAGTAAATAAATTCTAGATTTTCATACACCTGTAAGTATGGTTTGTATGCTGTGCAAAATTCATCGAGGCATCTCTCTTATTTAAGAAGAGAAGTGTACCTACAGCAACAGATGCAGACAATAGTAAGTGAAAAAACTATGAAAGTTGACAGTAAAAAAATTGCTTTGTTATGTTTTTGAACTTCCACTTGTATGAGTGTGAATCCTGAATCCTTCCTAGTTACGCTGACAAAGTTTTATGAATTTATTTGTAAGAATATAGACGGTAGAAATTAAAATATCGTGTGGTGCCTCTCCTACTACTAGTCGGCCCACTTTGACGTCCTATCTTCCTTAAAGAAAATAGGAGACATTGGCGCTGTGGGGCGCCGAAAGTGGAGTGCAATGGCGTCGTAGCTTCTTCGGATTCCGTTTCGTAGACTAATTAGTTACGCAACCCATTACCCATGAATGTAAAGTGGATGCACGGGACGATTAACTCGTATGTTGGGCAGGACGATAAACAAATTATTTATCTAAATGGAAACCGTATCCAGAAATACATAGTTGGGGCTCTCTGGTGCGTTAAAATTATAGAACGGTTCTGATATGGTCTTAGGTCGATGTTCCGCGTTAGTTACGAAATTCAAAAAAGAGCGTCAAATTACGAGGTGCGACAATAAAGTAATGAGACTGATTTTCTTTTCAGGATGTGGCAACCCTGCAGGCTTGTGTAGGCACAATATCTTTGACCTTGGCCTATATGTTACTTCTAGTCCAAGTGGCACATCGATGAAACTGCTCAGTTGTGAGTTGTGCTGTAATAAGTTAACACGTGTTTTTGTCTCCCGTCACGGAAATGGAACCGCATAATATTACGCAACGGTGTGCCATTTCTTTTTGCATTAAATTAGGTGAAAACGCGACGACAACTTACGGGAAGCTTCAGAAGAATTTTGAAGAGGAGGTTTTGTCAAGAGCTCAAGTTTTTCGTTGGCATAAAATGTTTAGTGAAGGCAGAACGAATGTTGAAGATGAAGACCACAACGGACGACCATCAACCCCAAGGACGGATGTCAACTTGGCCAGGGTTCGTGAACTCCTACGATCTGACCGAAGGTTATCCGTGAAAATGATTTCCGAAGAACTGAACATCAGTCGAAAACCGGTTCGTCTAATAATAATTGAAGATCTTGGTATGAGAAATGCGCCATCCCATACTGCACTGTCAGTACAGCAATTTTTAACCTCAAAACAAATATCAGTACTACCACAGCCACCTTATTCACCAGACATCGCTCTGTATGACTTCCTTCTATTTCCAAGAGTCAAAACGGCAGTCAAGGGACACCATTTTCAAACAACACAGGATGTCCAAAAAGCTGTTACGAGGGTCTTGGAGGATATTACAGATGATGAGTTCCAGAAATGTTACCTTCAATGACAGAAGAGCTGGAAAAAGTGTGTGCCATCAGAAGGGAACTACTTTGAAGGAGACAACACTAAACTTGATTAAAACGCTAAGCAACATTTTTTTCACGTCAATCTCATTACTTTATTGTCGCACCTCGTATACTGGACACTACAAAAGTGATTCAGAAATTTTACTTACAACTACTAGTGTCTACATCGGTTGAGAAATACACTCATAAACCGAAACATTAAGGCTACCATCAACGTGAGACTGAATGCCGCCGGTTAACGATGCGAGGACGCGACATGCTAAGAAAAGCATATGAGCGAAGCAGAAAGGAATGGGAAAACATTCTAGTTACCATAAGTGTTACAAACGATGAAAGCAATTGATATAAGTGTCTCTGAAATAGTAAAGATTGTAATGGATCGACATCTGTGAACGAGATCTCGGAAACGGCAAAGCTGGTAGACTATTCGCGTGCTACTCTTGTGAATGCTTGAACTACTTGAAACACGATGTAACCAAGTTTAGATGACAAGGTGTTGGACATCCACGCCTCATCGCAGAACGTAGAGGTAGGAGGCTTCCCCGATCTGTAAGGTAGGATAGGCTGCGATCTGCCGCAGATATGACGCACATTGTACAATGATCGTGAAAGCAAAAGTGTTTCGGAACACACTTTTCAGCAAAGGTTTTTGTAAATGGGGTTCCGTAGTAGATGAACACTACATATTTTCGTTTTTAGCCAACGGCATTGTCAATTACAATTGCAGTGGGTACGGGATCATCGAGTTTGGGAGGTCGTCTGTCATATCCGGATATGCCGTCATTTGGACGCATGACTGTTCGAAGTACGCCCGTGCCGCTTATGATGGCCGTAAGGATTGTCTTATGTAATGGGGGACATTCATCTGGTCTTCCATTGGCCCTGTGGTGGCAATTGAAATCGTCATCTCAACTGTGGACTACCTGAATATTGTTGAGTGCCACGTGCTTTCTTTCGTGCTTGATGCTTTTCTCGAAGACGATTGCATCTGCCAGATGGGTAAATGTCATTCTTACGAAACCATAATTTTGCTACAGGTGTTCGAGCTGCATAATAGGGAACTCGCATTGATGTCTTGGCCACCAAATTGACTTGATTGGGACCCGATGGAAATCATCTGGGATGCTACCAGGTGCCAGCTGTGCACTTCCAAACCACGGCCCAGATTTATGGGAAATGCGTGACCTGTGAGTACGCATATGGTGCCACATACCTCAGAATACCTACGAAGGACTTTCGAACCCACGCTACAAAGAATCGCTGATGTATTGAGTTCCTAAGGTGGATCCACACACGATTAAGAAAGCGGTCCTAGTGTTTGGGTTCATCGGCATAAGTGCAACTATGTGTTCAGTATTTCAGTCACACAGAGCATGGATTTTTGATACAACGTCCTCCTCTGATGTTAAAGTAGTGACGGGCACAGTGGTCTTTATAGTTCCTCACGGAAGACAGGCAAGAGGTGGTCACGGAACTGGTCCCTCTACAAGGTAGGAAGAACAACTCTAAGAAAATTGATGTAGAGCAGTCCTGTTAGTGTGGCCGTAACTACGGAACAGTTATTGTACGTAAATTAGCTCACCCAAATGTTCGCAATGAACCTGTGTTTTAGCCTTCTATCCACTATTCACAATGCCTTCTCGAGTTAACGTATACTGTTCGGTATGAAGTACCAAAGCAGACAATGGTGGCTGGAGTAGGCAGCGCTGTAAATAGCGTTGAGCAATCTTTACTAACCTGGGTAGTCTTCCACTACTATTGCTTCGACATTGTGCAGAGTGTATGGATGTATATATTGATCTCAATACGTTAAATGAGATATGCTCACCACTTGGGCCACATGAAGAATACTCTTGGGCGGTTTCTGTCTTAAATGTTCCAAAACCTCCTCTGTAGAAGCAAGCATTTGAACGGAGCATCAGTAGAAATTTGTCACACCTAATACCAGAAATAAATACAGAATATTCGATACAATGTTAACTAGGCCGACATTGCAGATTTCTCAGTATCACGCTGTAAAATGCAACAGGCGCGGAAAATGAATGTTGTTACGTGTACACACATTCCATTCAAGAGTTACGGGCACTACTAGCGACTTTTCGGTCTTTTGCAGTCTTCTCTCAGTTGCTACGAACATCAGATGGGGAGGAATATGGTATAGCTCTAAGTCCACAACAAAATATTGGTACGAATGTTTTCCGAGTATTTTCGTATAAAGGACTCGAAGTCTCTTGTGCCTTGTCACATATTAATTGTATTTAATTCTATTTCTTAACCCCTATTTATCTTTCTGTGTCTACTGAGGGGAAATTATGTGCACAACATGGCGAGTTTTGAATGTATGCACAGCGTGTCTTGTTTATTTCCAAACTTGTTTTGTTCACTGACAGTACTTCCTGCTGACAACAATAACGGGAGCTATACTTCTCGCCCTTAAGCTTGCACTCGGTACCGCTCGAATCTGGCTTTGATTTGTTTTTGTGGCAAAGTTAGCTGTACTTTAACAATGATACACAGCATTATGAATAGGTGCACTGTTGAGGAGTTGGCCAATATGCAACTCGATTACAGGTCCACTGAAGGCAAAGTACAGAACGGCATAAAGACATTACGCTCGCTGACCACGTACGACGATAACCACATCACGGTAGTACTTCTGCAGCTGTAAATAGTCTCCTTACTAGAAACTCTATCCTTTCGTGTTATAGTAATTGTATATTAGAAGTTTTTTCGCTGCTGTGAAGTAATTGTCACAGGAAAATCTTCCTTGTGGTATGAAAGAGAACGAAACTCAAATGTAATATTACTCTGTAATGAGCCACAGGAGACGCAGGTCCTTCATAGTCAAATACTCGTAATAAATCCCTAAACAAGAACGAAAATTTGGTCGGAGGAGTTCAAGGTTACGCTGTTTATATGTTAGAATACATTTCCACAAAAAATCTGGCTAATTTTGGACCTTTCACATCAACTTTGTCATATGTAAGAAGCATATTTCTTTACTTGTGTACTAGTACATGTCGTAATGCTGCCAATAATGTCATTGCACTGGTGTACAACACATATCCCGTTATGATAAGAAGAAAGAGGTATGGGAAGACAAGCTTATGTCCATTGGTGCTGTTATGCGCAGCCTGTAGATACCTTTACGCTGATGGCTAATGGGTTGCCTAATTAGTTAGGGTAGCAAACACAATATGAAAATACACTGACGCCACCGTTCTCGACATTCTAAAGCTACCAAACTATGCATACCCGAGCTGTAAAATGACGAGTTTGCTGTCTCGTACAACTTACTAAGCTTGGTGGAAGTATTTCGCTACACCTCATGTAGGTGATCCGGGTGCAGCGTTTAAAAAAAAGTAAGGGCCAGTCGAATGAAAAGAGACAGATGAGAAAAAGTAACGAAAATGTTTATTATTTCTAAAGTAATCGCCATAACTGTTGACACATTTATTCCACTGTGAAACAAGACGGCCATTGACTTCATGAAAAAATGTTTGAGGTTGTCTACGGAACCACCATTGTACCCAGGCGTGGACCTCTTCATCACAAGCAAATTGGCGGTCACTAATGTCCTCCTTCATGGCTCTAGGAATATAGAAGTCGCATGGGGGGGTAGATGTATGGAGGATGTACAAGGGCTTTCTAGTGAAACGTCTGTAGCCTAGTCGAAACGATGGGCACGCCAGCTTCCTGAAAATTTCTTTGACTACAAGGGCCCACTGCTCATTGCTTTTTTGGAACACTGCACCACATTCGTTCTCGTCCGTTTGCTTCCGACGAATAGATGCACGCCTGGGTACAATAACGGATCCGTAGGCAACCACAAACATTTTTCTATGAAGGCACTGACCGTCTTGACGCACATTAGGGTTACATGTATTAATAGTTATGCCAATTACTTTTGAAATAATAAACAGTTTACTTACTTTTTTCCACCTGTCTCGTTTGCATTTGACTGTCCCTTGTACATTAAAACAACAGTTTCACTTGCTTTGTCTGCAAGGAGTCCCATTGTTTCCTCAGTGAGTATAGTATTGGTAACGGAATTTTTTATCCATGACTAGCAGTATTGGGAAAGTAATTCATGAATACGAGGAACAGTGTTGGACCTTATATGTTTCTCTGGGGAAACTCTATATTAATGTATTATGGTTCTGAGATGTGTTTTATCAAAATTTTTGCCTTATTTGAAGTTTCTGTAATATCTCAAATTGTACCCCTCTGTAGGATATGACCCATTCGCTAGCTACACCTCTTACTCCTAATGTTTCTAACTTATTTTGGCAAATGTTGGGATGGCTCCTTTGGAAAGAGCATGGACGATTTCCTTCCCCATTCCTTTCGCAATCCGAGCTAGTGTTGCATCTCTAACGACTGTTCTGTCGAAAGCCGGCCGGAGTGGCCGAGCGGTTCTATGTACTACAGTCTGGAACCGAGCGAGTGCTACGGTCGCAGGTTCGAATACTGCCTCGGGCATGGATGTGTGTGATGTCCTTAGGTTAGTTAGGTTTAAGTAGTTCTAAATTCTAGGGGACTGATGACCTCAGATGTTAAGTCCCATAGTGCTCAGAGCCATTTGAACCATTTTTTTTTGTTCTGTCGAAGAATCGTAAAACTTTAAATTTTCATCCTCTTTTTATGGTCAACAGTATCAAAAGCCTTAGAAAGATCTAAACGTATGTCTGTGACACACTCGTCCATGTCAAGAGTATCATGTATAATTTAATTGAATTCTACTACTGGTCATTCTGTACTTGTACACTACGACAAACCGGGAAGGACTTATAAGGTTATATTTATTTAAGTGATTCCTTACCCTTGTTTCATAATCACTTCTATTGTTTTTGAGGCAAATGACAGCTGAGAAACGGGCTTGTAATTTTCTATATCTATCTGTAGCAGAGACACAGCTCGTTTCCGGTTTAAATACTCTGGAAAGTTCCATTCCGCAAATGACTCATTTATTATATTTGTCAAGGGACCTTTTTTTTCTCAGTATGCATTGTTTTAGCACAGATGTTGGCACTTAATCTAAACCTATTGAATTATATTTTCTTAGGTTTTGTACAATTTAATGTACTTCATGAACTTTTGTGCTTAATAACGTCATTGTAGGCCTACTTAGTGTTCTGTTACTTACACAGTTTATATTTGTTTTTGAAGATTTTTATCTTTGCGGCTTCTCTTAAATAATAGGAAAATGCTCATTCATGTAGCTGACTAGTTTGTGAAGATAATTTATTACTTAATCGCCCTCCGTAACACCTATGTTATCGTGCTTTCTTGTCTGTTCCTGTCTCCTCTTTAATGACTTCCAAACAGCTTTCCTTATATTCGCTTCATTCTATAATTTTTTTATCAAATGACTTTTTGCAACAATCAGCGCTCTCCCATAAACCCTTTGTACTTGCGGTGGAAATTCAAAACCCTGGATCATTGTGACTCTTTTCATTGTAACTGAGATACTTATGGGTTTGGGAGGACTTCCTGATACCTGCTGTTATTTATTTGTTTTTATGAGATATTGCTGCTTATCTAAGTACTTCCGAAAATATCTTTCTGAAGTTCAGTTTAAATATACCGCCCAGTCACATTAATGTGAGCATCTGTGAGAAGCCTGAACGGCCCACTTTTGCCGCGCGGACCGCTACGAGATGTGCAGGAATAGAGTCAGTGAGGTACCGACAGGAATGTGCAGCCATGCCGACTCCAGTGCCGTGGCTAGCTGCCCTGAATTCTTCGGCTGAAGATCCATGGGACATGCAGCCTGGTCGAGGTGGTCCCACAGATTCTCGATTGGGTTTTAACCTGGGGAGTTCGGTGGCCAGGGGAGTGTTTTAAATTCATCCTGTTGCTCTTCGTACCAGGCATGCACACTGCGACCTGTATGACACGTGGCATTGCCCTGTTGGTAATTACCACTGTAACGAGGAAAATAAAACTGCATGTAGGGGTGAACATCGTCCACAAGGATAGATGCATACTTCTGCTGATTCGTTGTGACTTCCAGAACGACGAGATCACCAACGGAATGCCAAGAAAACATTCCCCATACCGTCACCAACGGAATGCCAAGAAAACATTCCCCATACCGTAACATTCCCTCCTCCGGCCTGGAGCCTTCCGATGATTGTTGCAGGGCCGTACGCGCCAAAAGCCATCTATCAGATAGAGCATAAAATGTGATTCATCTGAAAAGACCACCTGTCTCCTCTCAACGGACGTCAAGTTGCAGTATGGGCGTGAAAATTCGAGCCTTGCAGCCGATGAACAGCACTCAGCATGGACATGAACCAGGTGCCTGCTGCAGAGGCCCATACGCAGCAACGCTTGCTGAACAATAGTTGAAGATACATTGTTTGTAGCCTCTTGGTTTACCGGGGCGGCTAGTTGCTTAACAGTTTGCAGGTCTATTCCCCTGTACCTATGTCAACAACCGTCGGTCTCCATGTTATCTAGGGCCCGTGGTGCAGTACAGTTGCCTCGGCGCCGGTTTAGGATACCGCCATTTTGGCATACACGGTATACTTTGACCACGGTGACATGCGAACAGTTTACACACTTCGCCATTTGAGAAATGCTTCCAACCTTGGCCAGAAAACCAATGATCATGCCCCTTGCGAGTCAGATAAACCGCTCCATTTCTGCCTTACAACAACCACTGCACAGTTTTGCGCATCCCCTGACATGCTTTATATACCGTTCACTGCCAGTGCTGCCTCATGACGTGTGTGAGTGGTTACCGCACGTTGACGTCAAACGCAGACAGCGGTCACATTGATGTTACTGCATCGTGTGGCATTGAGAACTCAGCGAATTTTGCATTTACATTGATTTCTCTATTCACATATTCAAAGCTTTGGTTTCCTAGTTCTCTCGGAAAATTGTGCATTGTGACTTCTGATGTAGGGACTTTCTTCCAACTTTATTTCACTGTTGTTATTTATCAAAAATTATCTAAGAGTCCAAGATCTTGTGAAGTTATAGCACACTGTTCCCTGTTCCTATTCGTAGTCACATGGTCGATTACCGATGCTGTTGTTGTAGTTGTCCATGTTGAACAGTTGACCAACCAGACACGCTGAAACGGTCATAGAAGTTTCAAAGTGTGCACCTAGTTTCTTCTGTGATATTCGCATTTATGTCCCCACGCAAAAAAAAAAAAAAAAAAAAAAAAACTGCAGGCAGACAAAATGACTCACTTTGTGTTGATGTCGAGCCCTGTTAATTCAATAACTGATATTTAAAAGAGTTCGTCTTCACTGACTGTACTGAGATCACGTCTCGAAGTATCTTTCCCGAATTAAATGCGTGGTCCTCCACATTTTGTAGAAGTTTTGCTGTAAGAGTCTGTCCTTTCATATTATCATAGATGAGCATTGATTTGAGAACACTTCTCGCAAGGCAGAGAACTCATTGAATGAACTCATTGTATCTACATTATGAGACAAAATAAATAATACAGTATTGCAATTGTAACTGTCAAATGTAACTGTTGAATGTGCGCCGAGGACATTTACTATCTTAATTATAATCGGAAAAAGGTGATATTCTTATTAGGAAATAACGAAGAATAATTTCAAAGAATGTATAATCCAGAAATACTACAGAACAGTTATGCTCCTGGCAACGTTCACTTCGCATAAGAGACCTAATGAAAAACTGAAAGACCTTTATACAGCTATTTTTCCTTCGTTTCGGTAGCCATCGGGACAGGTGAGAAGGATGATTATAATTGTACATCGTACCTTCGTCATGCACTAAAAAGAGACTTGCACGATGCATAAGTGGAAGTTAATTGCATTGTGGCCTCGTTTCGCTAGTAAAAGTTTTTTATCACCGCCATAATTCATCAGGCAGTGTACAGGCGAGGTGAAACATGCCAACTAGAGCGCACGGCGTCTGCGGCGTGCTGAGGGAGCGCGCCATATCGGCGATAAACGCGCAAATTATGCCGCCTGCATCCACTCAGCGGGAACAACAGTACAACAGTAGCCACGCCACGCTGTATGCAGTCGAGCACAGTGGAAAACACCGCCAACCCACAATCGCATCCTACTAACACTTTCAGCGAAGTTATGGCACATTACAGGACTCACCTCCAAAATACGAGGCATATATATTCAGACCATAGCCTGTTAACTGAAATTCGAGCAGCACAGGCAAACAATATTTTCGTTAAGGGCAACACTAAAGTAATTCAGCTTCCGTATAGAAATCAATGCTAGTTTGGTGTTACCTGCTCCAGCTTAATGCTGGATGATGCCGTCCAGAAAGTGTCGTCCGTGGGCTATCACAAGAAAACGCAGAAATCCTTACACAAAATTTCCTTATAGTCTAATGAATAGGGTAGCTCTGATTAAAAGTGGATAAATGCTTGATAATGTTCACAATAAAAAGAAATAATCTAATAGCATCCAATTAAAAGATAAGTTGTAAAGTTCTATAGACGATCACGTCATTTAAGTGTTTAGGGGCAATGCTAAACTTATGTGTGAAACACAAGTTCCAATCACATTAGCGTGATCACTACCTGTGTTCGATGTCAACGTTCAAAAACCACTCACACACGACATGTTGCAGCACTAGTATTGGAAGATATACAGGGTGTTACAAAAAGGTACGGCCAAACTTTCAGGAAACATTCCTCACACACAAAGAAAGAAAATATGTTATGCGGACATGTGTCCGGAAACGCTTACTTTCCATGTTATAGCTCATTTTATTACTTCTCTTCAAATCACATTAATCGTGGAATGGAAACACACAGCAACAAAACGTACCAGCGTGACTTCAAACACTTTGTTACAGGAAATTTTGAAAATGTCCTCCGTTAGCGAGGTTACATGCATCCACCCTCCGTCGCATTGAATCCCTGATGCGCTGATGCAGTCCTGGTGAATGGCGTATTGTATCACAGCCGTCCACAATACGAGCACGAAGAGTCTCTACATTTGGTACCGGGGTTGCTTAGACAAGAGCTTTCAAATGCCCCGATAAATGAAAGGCAAGAGGGTTGAGGTCAGGAGAGAGTGGATGCCATGGAATTGGTCCGCCTCTACCAATCCATCGGTCACCGAATCTGTTGTTGAGAAGCGTACGAACACTTCGACTGAAATGTGCAGGAGCTCCATCGTGCATGAACCACATGTTGTGTCGTACTTGTAAAGGCACATCTTCTAGCAGCACAGGTAGAGTATCCCGTATGAAATCATGGCGGTGAATCGAGGAAGTACAGTACATACTGACGAAACTAAAATGAGCTCTAACATGGAAATTAAGCGTTTCCGGACACATGTCCACATAACATCTTTTCTTTATTTGTGTGTGAGGAATGTTTCCTGAAAGTTTGGCCGTACCTTTTTGTAACACCCTGTATAAACCGTACCGGGAAGACACGGCAAACAGTGCCGTATCTGTCGTAATGCGGAAACGGAGCTGTTTATTTGATGCCCGGAAGTGCATGATCATAGGCTTACGAGCCAAGGGTGGAAGCATTACCCAAGCGGCTAAGTTTGTAAACCGCTCGCGAGCCACCGTGGTTCATTAGTACAGTGGATGGCAAAATGTCGCTAGCCAAAGCCGACTCCGAGGCAACTGTGGTGCGACGTAGGCCACAGATGACTGGGGTGATGATGATGATGATGATGATGATGATTGGTTTGTGGGGCGCTCAACTGCGCGGTCATCAGCGCCTGTACAAAGTCCCAATTTTGACACTGTCCAAATTTTACACAATACAATTTAGCCACTGTCACGAATGACGGTGATGATGATGAAATGATGAGGACAACACAAACACCCAGTCTCCGGGCAGAGAAAATCTCCATCCCGACCGGGAATCGAACCAGTGATACAGAGGCAGCAACGCTAGCTACTAGACCACGAGCTGCGGACGAAGACAGGTGTGAACGATGGCTACGGGGATGTGTGCAAACGAATAGACGTGCGTCTGTTGATCTTGTGACCTCTTAGACGAACCAAGGGGCTACCAACATATGTTCTCAACGACCATTCAGAGAACACTGCTGTGTTTGGGTATCCGCAGCCGGCTGCTGGTTCATGCACCCATGCTGACAGTTGTTTATTGCAGACGAAGACTAGAATTGGCACACCAATACCGCAATTGGACGTCCACTTAGTAGCGACAGGTGACCTTGTCAGATGAATCATGTTCTATACTTTGACGGACAGATGGCTGGGGGTACGGTGTGAAACATCTGAAAGTAAACACTCTGCAACAATCGACGGAGAGGTCTAGGCCGGGGGAGGGTGCATTAGAGTCGTGGCATCCCTGGGTGATCTCGTCATTCTGTAAAGCACAATGGGCCAACACAAGATGCATCTATTCTTGGGGACCA